>NW_027421170.1:0-7119 GCF_009905375.1 Apium graveolens | reverse complement strand
AAAAGATTATAAAATTCATTTATATTTTTTTGGCCCTTTTTTATTAAAAGCATTTACTTATGACCTATTGTTTCTCTTTTTGTTTTAATTACAAGTATTATTATTGACTACATATTGTTTTTTATTACATTTGAACATAGTTGTGGATTAGTTTTTTTTTTTGAAGTTCGCTTCTTCCGGTTTTTCCATCATCCAAGTCATGTTCTGCATTCTTGTTACACTGCGCTTCTAATTTACTCTCACGATTATTTACCTTTGTACCTAATTCTTACACATGTTGTTTAGTAGAAACCTTAGTTGACATCGAAACCAGCTAAGTACCTTTCCACTAGCCAGTTTGGTGTGTGGCTCTTTCCATCAAAATACTGCATTTGTCCATCTCTGACTGTAGCTTTTTCAACGTTGCAGCCATCTCCTCGTTGTTGGAAGCGTTGCCTTCTGTGTTTTTCGAGTTTCGTGGTCGTTCACTGGTGGACATGATGTAGGTGTGTAGAAATTCTTAGCAATTTTCCACAGACGGGGCCAATTGTTTTTACCAAATTTATGTGTGTTAATGCTAAGAATATATTTATAAGTTTTTAATGAAAGAACTAGGATTATAACCGTAATGAAAATAGCAAGTAAAAACACCAGGATTTGGTAATGCGGAAAATCCTGTAAAGGATAAAAACCGCGGGTAGGATTTGTAGCCCAACCTAAAAGAGATCCACTATATCAAAATCACGTAGGTGAATTACAATGTAAGAAGTAGTGTATTTTTGTGTTCTACTAGAAGACTTGCTCTAGTCTATGTATTTTCTACAATTTATCCCCCTCTAATCTTCTGCCCTTGTCTCTCTTTTTTACTGTCTCTCTTAGCAAGTACATATCTTATTGTCTCCATGCGTACTACTAGAGCAAAAGTTTCTGTAAAATCGATTTCCGGTTGCTGAGAAGTACTCCTTAGCTACTAATCTTGCTTTGTGCTTTTGGACTGTTCCATCTTTATTATATTTTGTCTTATAGACCCACTTCAGTCCTCTGACATCTTTATTTTATGGAGGATCAACAAGTCTCCATGTATGATTCTTCTCTATTGTTGTAATCTCATCATCTATTGCTTTTCTCGATGTTCCTTCTTTTGCAGCATCCTTAAAATTTTTTGGTTCACATGTAAAGAATGCCACATTATAAGAATTAAATATCTTGAATTGAACGATGTCTGAGTACTTCTGTATATGTAGTATCTTCAATTGTGAATCTTGATCCTTCTTCTGGTATGACAACATCTTCCAAAGTTTCTGGAGAAATTGTTGCACATTCTGAAGTGATGATTGAGATGTATTATTTTGAAAGTTCCATTGTTTCTTTTCATCAAAAATTACATCTTTGGAGATCACAAATTTCTTGGTGGCAGGACTAAAAAGACGATAGCCTTTTATTCTTCACTGTAGCCAAGAAAAAGCAGCTTCTCACCTTTCTCATCAAATTTCTCTCTATGTTGTGCAGGAATATGAGAATATGCAATGCATCCAAATACTTTGAGTTGATGTACTTCTGGTTTCTGCCTACGCCAAGCTTCGTAAGGTGATTTATTAAACACTGCCTTTTGGAGAGATATTCAGAAGGTAGATAGCTGTATTAACAGCTTCTGCCCAGAAAATATTTGACAATCCTTTTTCTTTAAACATGCTTCTGGCCATTTCCACAATTGTTCGATTCTTCCATTCTGTGACGCCATTTTACTGAGGACTATATCTTACCGTTAGCTGCCTCCTTATGCCTTTTTCTTTACAATAACTAAGAAAAGTTTGAGATATACACTCTCCACCGCGATCAGTTTTGAGAGTTTTTATTTTAAATTTACTTGGATTTTCGACCAGCACCTTGAACTGGATAAAAGAGTTAAATGCCTCATATATTTGCTTCAAGAAATATACCCACATCATTTTCTGTAGTCATCCACGAATAGGAGAAAGTATTTGGTGCCATTGATGGAAGGAGTCCTTGATTCGCATATATCTGAATGAACTAGTTCGACCGGAGCCCTTGCTCTCCAAGCAGTTTTGGGAAAAGGCAATCTGTGCATTTTCCCATATATACAACCTTCACAAACTTCACTGTTTTTTGAGATGGAAGGCAGACCTATGACCATATTTTTCTCTTTTAATAACTTCAGTCCTTAAAGTTAAGATGCCCGTACCTTAGATGCCATGAAAAAGAATCATCGTTCTTCACAACTTTTAAAGCAACGTCACCTTCCAATGGCATTATTAAATGAAAAGTTTTGTTTGGAATAATTCTAACTCTTGCCACTGTGAATTTCTTTTTCTAATCAAAAGTAACACAATGATCTTCATCAGAATTTATGGAAAAACCTCTTTGCATCAATTGTCCAATACTCAATAGATTTTGAGTTAATTCAGGATCATAATGAACATCAGTAATGTTTAAAGACTTACCTTCTTTAGAATAAAAGGTAATGATCCCTTTGCCTTCAATTTTCAACATTTTCCCATCTCCGATCTTTACTTTAGATTTATATCTTTTATCAAGTTCTGAAAAAAGCTCCTTTTTGCCCGTCATGTGATTGCTACAAGCGCTATCAATATACCACTCCTTTTGATGTACTGGCTGGTCATTCATATATGAAAATGTCACTTGTGGCTCTTTACTCTCCTCTGAAAAATTTGCATTTCCTTGAGTTCTGTTTTGGAACCAGCAGTCTCTCTGAGAATGGTTAGAAACTTTGCACCTTTTGCATCGGAATTTGCAATTTTCGACTCATGATTTGATCGCTAGCAAATGATATATTTGGAATTGTTGAAGTTGCTTCTTTCATTAAAATTTCTTCTTCCTCCTCTTCCTCGAAATTTGATTACCTTTTCTAAAATTTTGGTTCCTGTTGTAGTTTCTTCTGTCTCGTTCTCCTCATGTGCAACATCATTTTTGTTTCTTATATTGATTTTTGCTTGAAAAGCTTATTCCAGGGGCTGATTTGAGAATCTACGAATTCTTTCCTCGTTAGATTCAAGAGCACGCATGAGTTCATCCACCGTTAATTTAGAAAAGTCCTTAGAAATTTCAATTGCTGCAACCACATGCTCAAATTTTGCTGGCAGGCTTCTTACAATTTTATGGACAACTTTTTTTATCATCCAAGGTATCTCCATAACTTCGAATCTGATTAATGATTGTTGACACCTTAAAAGAATTCCAGAGTACTTTCACCTTCTTTCATCTGCAGATTGTCAAATTATCTCCATAGTGATTGCAGCTTTACTGAAATTACTGCTTCATAACCTTGAAAACTGATTTCGCAAAAGATCCCATGCTTCTTTTGATGTTTTTGCTCCCATAATACGGGGAAAGATTGCTTTGCTAACTCCTTGTTGAACAATGTTTTCATCTGGATGCTCCAGAAATCATAGCTTTCATCATTGAAAATTGGAATATTGTTTTGTGCATAGTTGAATAATGCTTCATTAGAAGCTGTCATTGTATATAATGAAGGGTTTATGAATTTTAATTATTTTGGGGTCTGGATTAATGTTTTGGCTCTAATACCAAATTTGTTGGAATCAGTATTGACAAAGAAGGCAGAATGCTTTAATTTATATATTATCACTTGTTCACTTTAATAAGTTTATATAGCAAGACTTAAGAAGACTATTAGTTTACATCATTAATATGGTTCATGAATAAGATCAGGAAACTTTTCATTGCTTATACTGATTACTTGAATCTGTGCTTGCATTACTTCTGACTAGAATCTTCTATACTCTACCAGATAATTTATAAGAATTAGAAATTAGATTACTTTTAACAAAGGATACCTGCCTTCGTAAAATTAGGATATTGCAATTCCCAAGGCTAATTTTGTGTTTCCGACAACATATAGAGAACATACATTCATACATTTCTACCACATTTTGACATCATTTCACTACTTAACACAAAAATTACTAATATTTATATAGATTCATACATTTATAAATATGAATGTTGTGAATGCAATAAATAAGGAACTTAATAGTATGTAATCAATTTGCAAGAAAGCTAAGAAATTTCCTTCGAATGTGGACTAGATTTCTTGAGGGATACTAGCTTCAGTGGAGAACCATGTAATGGCCAGCTTTGATGTACTTTTATGAAAGCATCACCTCTGCCAACCATGAGCCACTATGAAATCTTCGTGTACTTTTTGTGTTGTGGTTCATGTAACTTTCCATAAATATATAAATAAAAATATTTAATTACCAAACTTTTCGATTAAAGTTTTACTAGTTGAGTCTCAAGTGATTAAAGTTATAATGAGTCAAGTGTAGTCAAATTTTGTTGAACTCAAATTTGAAACTATTTTCTATTTTGTTTTATTAAAACTTCTATACCCAATATGTATTTATAAAATTTTGAAATATTTATTTAATTATTTAACCTTCGTGTATTTTCGTTTCATGTCATATACCCAAAAGTAAACCCAAAACCTACACTGAATTTAAGGGTGTATTTTCGTGTTCGTATACCAAAAAGGTGAACACAAATACAAAAATCGTGTCAATTGTACGAAATTGTCGGCTCTATTGTAAATCAACCTTAATCATATTTCTCATTGAGAAATTTTTAACCAAAATGAGCAACATCATTTCATTGGAACTTATATACGCTCTAGACCAACATCATTGCATAATGCTTTGCATCAGTGAAAATTGTTGCTTCTATCGTTCATGTCTTATCTACAAACTAAAACAAGTCAAGCTTTGCAAGATCTTTAGCTTATATATAGCTAAAGATAATAAGCAGGTCATATATAGCTTATACTGATAATTAATCAGATAATTCCAATAAACATTATAAAGAATGCTCAGATGAGACTTCATGTGATTCTTTAAAACTGTATGATCACATGGTAATTCTGGTGAGACCTCAATGTACCAGACCAGCTCTGATGAAAATTTTCAAGATATACCTGAACGACTTTGCAGCATCAACAATTTCACTAATGTACATATCAGATGAAAATCTGGAAGTGAAGAGCAGAAAATTAGACAAAGGACAAAGTATAAGCACTTGTAGCTTAATGACATGCTAGATCTAAAGTTAGAGGATTGAGCAGATCACTGAAAACTGATCACGTCACAAATGGCTAGTACATGAACGAAAAAAATTAGTGTCAGAGAAATAAATGGAGTAGGTTTTTTATGCCTATTTCAATATATTAATTAGTGACTAATTAATCTATTAAAATATTCGCGTGAAACATGTACCAATATATTTTTTTACTTTGGTTCCTTTTGTTGTGTCATGTGTGTTTACTGCATACATATAATCACATACACAATTCACAATTCACGAAGAAAAATCATTTCCCATTACCTAATTACTTTTTTGAGGATTACATAAGCCTCCTTATAGACTCCTAATTACTTTTGGCTGATAGCCAGGGCCACGATGTGTTAGATAGTTCAAGCATTCTTGTTTACATATACAAGTACATTTCAGAAAAATGTAGATAACACATTAAGGAATTTATAAAGAATTTTAAGTGTAACAAAAAACATTTCCGACAAGGACATAATGTGGAAAAGTGAATTAGCAGGGACTTAAAAAGGTACTTGGTTTCTTTTATCTTTACTCCTCAAGTATCGAACCATGATACATGGACAGAGGTTATGTATAAAATTCTATGCAGCTGTTACAAAGATCATACCTCAACATTTTTAATCTCCATGGTACCATCCACTAGCAATTCATGTGTCTCTTCATATGGATGGATAATGTCTTCTATTTTTAATTGAGAGAACAAGTTTTCTAGGCAAGGAGCATATGTCGTTAAAGATAACTTCATGTTGTTATTTTCATACTAATATTTTAAAACGAATTAAACATAAATCGTAGGTCGGTATTATATGCTCAACGGGAAAACTTGGGGCCAACGGACTTAGTAAAACGTGCTTACTAAATTCTACTACAAACATGAGCTTACTTGGTATCAACAGACTTGGGTATGATGGGCTTACACCTAATGCAAACAATCCTGTAAAACCAATACAAAGTGACAGGTATAAATTTACAATCCGAAATCATAATAATTCGTTAATCCTTAGATAGGTTATATCTATATCCAAATTAGGATTATTATTATCGAACTAAAATATTATTTTTATGCACAATAAAATCATAATAAAGTCATATATAATATTATAACATCCATATTAAAATAAGTATGTGCATCGCACATGTTATCTATACTACTATATTAAAACCAAACTCAAGATAAATCGTTCATGAGAATTATGGCCTCGACAGAAAAATGAGCTTATTAAAATCTAATACAAAGATGAGCTTACATGGTATAAACATGATAGCTTATTAAGATCTATTACAAACAATCATCTTAAAACTAATACAAAGTGATATATTATAAGTTTAGAATCTGTAATCATAATAATTTGATAATTCTTTAAATAATATATATCTATATCCAATTAGATTTATTAATTTTCAATTATTATTATGCACAATATATTCATATTAGATTCAGAACATTACAACTATAATATTAAAATAAGCTCGTGCATCGCATGCGTTGTTCGATATTCTATACTACTATAAAGCCGAACTTAAGATAAATCGTTGGTCATTACAATGGGATTAACTACTCAGAATCAATGGATTTGATAAAAATGGGTTACTAAAATCTAATAAAACATATTTTTTTAAAAATCCAATTCAAAGTGATAGCTTAAATTCTAATATGGAAATATAATATTTTTTTAGTGCTTTATATAGTATATATTTTTATCCAATTTAGATATATTAATATCCAATTAAAATAATATTATTATTCGCACTAAAATCATATTAGAATCATTGCATTATTTATATCACAATAATATAACTCGTGCATCACAT
Source organism: Apium graveolens (assembly GCF_009905375.1). Classification (NCBI taxonomy): domain Eukaryota; kingdom Viridiplantae; phylum Streptophyta; class Magnoliopsida; order Apiales; family Apiaceae; genus Apium; species Apium graveolens. The sequence continues at coordinate 225 of NW_027421170.1, read as the reverse complement.
AAGTTGTTAGTTAGTACTATATTAAAGTCGCATTCAAGATAAATCATTGGTCGGTATTTTGGGCTAAACAACATTCGTGAAGTGAGCTTATTAAAATCCAATACAAACATATTTATTAAAAACCCGATCTATTTATCTATATATATTATATACTCCCACCTTTAATCTAAACTACTTTATTTCTGGTTAATAGGCTATTTTACGAACACCTAATCTACCTGCTGC
>NW_027421169.1:0-85607 GCF_009905375.1 Apium graveolens | reverse complement strand
TGCAATCTCATCTATTTGAAGGGGTTCATCATTTCCAGACATTTCAGATGTCTCAGAGTCAGAAGATTCAAGGAGTAAAGCCGAGATTTTGTTGGATAGGCTTTCTTCTATGTTTAACTCTTGTATTTTCCTATTAAGTCTGTAGAATCTAGATATATTCCCTTTTTCCGCATTTGTAACAAGTTATATCTTTATTGGCTGGTTTAGTAAATCTATTTTTGTTGAAAGGTTTTTTGTTGTAGAAAGGTTTATTTTTATTATTAAAGGAAGGTTTATTATAGAACGTTCTGTTGATTTTTTGTAGAAATGTTTAGATTTTATGAAAGACCTTTTCTGATAAGGTCTTTGATATGGCTTGCATTCGCCATCACATTTTGTTTTGGAATAGCTTTTGTTGGGATTATAGTCAAACTGTTGACAGAAAGTACCTAATTCCTGCTTTGTTCTTTTCATCTCCCATTTGAGATGTCTTTGAAATTTTATATCTTGACAAATCTTTAGGCCTTCTCGTTGTGTTTGGCTTATGAGTTGGCCATATGTCAGGTTTTTGTAAGGAATCGGGCTTCTGTGTTCAGTTATTAAAGAAGTTCTAACTCTTTCACCGAGTAAGGTGTGGAGTCCGGCTAAGAATTTTTCCTTCCAATTTGCATGGTTCGAGTCTTCTCTAAGCATGACTCTGGTAAGGAAGTAGTTTTATATCTTTGAAATCACTAAGTTTTTTACATTTGAGATTATGTAAAAGCTCAGCATTCTTATCTCTCAGGTGAGAAGGGTCACCAATGAAGTGGTGTGTTATGACTAGAATGAGTTGTGCTACTGCTCCTTGGATAGGGTTTCCTTGTTCATCTAAAATGGGTTTTCCCTCTTCATCTTCCCTAATGGAATTTTAGATTTCAAGATGATTTTCAGGGGTAAGGTGATAGTCCCACCAACCTTTTAATTGGCCAGAGAACCCTGCTATGAGTAATTCAGCTATAGTTTTATCTGGGGTTCCTATTTAGGTTGTATAAGCATTGAATGCCATGGTCATTTGTTGTAAATGATTTAGAATGTTATATTCAGATATTCCGTCTATATTCTATTCATAAACAGAGGATGCATTGAATTTAGACTGGGTTAAATTTCAGGTCTATTTTCAATTCCACATCTGGGGCTGTGAATTTTGGAATCATTTGTCGGAGGTCATGAACTTGGGGTATTTCATTTATGAAAGCATCTTCATCTGAGTCATGATGTATGACATTCAGTTGTTTATATGAAACACTGTCAGCAGCTATTTGGGTTGTGGAAGAGGAGGCTTCAAGTCTGCTAAGATGGTGTTTGATGGCTTTAACGAATTCTGGTCTGTTTGTTTGAATTTGTTGTTGGCTTTGTCTAGAAACTTGGTATGGCTTAAAGATGGGTTCTTGGTTATTAATACTTTTGGGGAAATCTATTGTTTTTTAAATTCGGTCTTCTATTCGGTTTAGTTGACTTCCTATGCTATTTAGGTGGGTGTTTGTGTAATTAATAGCAAGGATTGTATTCCTAGTATTTTTTAGTATGTCATCATCTGGGTTTAGTTGTATCTATCAAAGAAGATAAACAAAACTATAATTATAAATTGATAGAAAATATCTAATCTCTTGAGTATATGTTGAATTATACCTCCAACAATTGCAATTGTGTCATCAATCTTCCCCAAACCTTCTTCTTGAGTATGGAATGGATTACGCACAGCTTCAAAGCCATAACATGTGAGTGAAGATTGGTGGTATGAGGATGTGTCTTTCCTTCGTTTACCTTTATACAAAAGGCTAATCTTGGCTGTTGGTTCAAGAGGTATAAAACCAGAGAGGATTGTTGGGTCCCTTATCTTCTATGCTAAGAAATATCTCCCTCTGATGGGCAGGCAATCGAACTCTCAGAATGGAGACCATGCTGGTCTACAGTTAAATCTCTGAGCTTTAAATCTCCTCCTCTGAGCTTTAAATCTCCTCCTTCGTCGTGTTTGTGTGTTCGAGTGTGTGTTTGTATGTCTGAGTATGTGTGGGTGTCGGGGGAGTTAAATTGTTTGAGAGTGTGTGTTTGTGTTTGACTGTGTGTGTTTTTTTGTTTATTACTTTTTTCATTTAGCTGGGGAAAAAAATTATAGAAAGCCCGCTTAAAATTTTGCAAGTCTACTAAAATTTTCAGAAAGCCCGCTTAAATCTTTGGCCCAAATCTTCTATATATTACAACGGTTACGTAAAGCATTGCAATAACATGCATTTTGTAACATCCCCCAAAATTTGTTGGTTCAATTGCAATATTTTTAAAATGCCTTGAAATAGACATGAACTCATATCCCAATAGCAACATTTTTGAAAGAAATTTTTGAAATCTAGTTGTGAAAGCCGATCTATGGTGTAGTAAAATGGTATCAGAGCTCTACCCGGCCGAAAGTGCATTGGCACTGCCCGTGTTCCATTTGTGTGTTTGTGAGATCGACGAGGACGTCGATCCTATAAGAGTGGGTGTTTGTAACATCCCACATCGATAAGAATATGAGTGTTTGAGACCTTTATAGATACAAGCCAACAGCTAATGTGTACCAAATTGCTAGCTTTTTCGGAAAGACCTATGGTAGGTTGTTAGGTCCGGTATGTATTTGATTGTGGGATTGGGTGTTATATAAAACATATATGGTATTTGCAAGATTTATATTAATATAGTGATATTTGTAAAATATGCTTCACAAAATGAAAAATTCTGCAAGAATTTATTTGAAGAAAAAAATGGACTTCAGGATTCTAATGAAATGGTGGACTCTATGTAACCTAACTATATATATATATATATATATATATTACCGAATTAATTGGCCTTTTATCAAATTAATTGGCCTCAGTTGGAAAAACTTAAGATAAAAAAGATTTAGACACTAGGTTGTGAGAGCTCTTCATGAACAATGATATTTCAAAATACTCAAGATCTTTAGATACATGAAACGAGAAATACGAGAGCAATAAGACAAAATTTGTTACCTTAAATGCTAAAGCAAGGTCAAATAAATTGATCAAAAAGCTCAAATCATTCCAGAGGAAAAATTAAATAAGTTAAGAACAGAGAGTGAAGAATCAGACTCTAATGCAAACTATAATGAATCCGATGTCAAGTTTAGACGGACTTTATGATTGTGAAAGGCTTTAAGAAGATGAAATGCAGGAAGTCAAATAGGATAGACAACTATTGAAAGAGAGGACCAAGCTCTGATCGGGTACAATTCAAGGGATAAAAAGGAGCCCAAATTTTATGAAATTGGACAAGTCCAAGATTAAATGCTATAATTATGATGGAATGAGGCATTTTACAACTTTGTGCGAAAAATTTAAATTTTGATAAGGGATCAAACAAGGTTATACTCACAAAAAATAAATGTTAGGCAGACACTGCAGATGCTCATAAAGATGTTAGTCCTATTGATAAGGTACACAAGGTTATTTTTAGGGTTATTACTGAATTTAATTTGAACTCATAATGTTTCTTAAAAATTTGAATTATGAATTTTAAGAATTAGTTTTTAGAGATGAATAGGCTGAAAACTAAAATATCAAAAATATAAAAATATATGATTACTTTGAAGGAGAGTTACTTTAATGTTAATTAGTAGTTAAAAAGAATGCGAGCTTGCTAAATACATGGAAAACATATGAATTTGAAAGTACCAAAAGGATTTAGATAAGGCTAATGAAACTATCAGAGTCTGGCTAACAAGAAAGAAAAAGAGACAGAGGAGCCAATGACCTACAAAAGGTTGTTAATGATAAATATAAGCGCAAACTTGTGAAAGTTTTGATAAAGTTTGATGAGCCCAAATCAACTTTTGAAAACTAGAACGAAATATAATTTCATTCCTGAAAATGTTAAAAAGTCTAGCACTAACGGTCAATATTGGACACATGTCTAAAAAATGATCAAAATTAAAATTGAAGGAGATAAAAAATAAAAAATATGTGCAAATCTCTAAAAGAAACTAAACTGGTAAGCTAATGTACATAGAAAGACTTGTAATTCACCATTTATAAATTGAATATTTTTGGATCAACTTTAAAATTATAAAATTGATATTAATATCTACCATCGAGGCTCAACAATACAAAAGAACTTTTTTCTTTCTAATATATCTATAAGAGGATATCATTTGAAAAATATAGTCGATTTCTTCGTCTTTAGGCCACTGGCGGGTAGCAGGGAGTTTCGGGTTTAATACCAATATTTTAGCAACAAAACTAATTAATCTTAAGGTAGTACTGAAGGGATTGGTTTTTATGGAAATGAAGAATGTGCAAGCTCTTTATTTCACTAATATAAGGGGTTGTTTTTTTTTTGTTATAACTAGAAAATGAGGTATATTATCTCACGAGTGACTTCTCAATAAAGAAATCAAATGCAAGTACTATGATATATAGTGATTCGTTATAAATCGGCTTTGATTCTCTATCAACCAAAAAAGCGGGGTCATTTATTATAGTTAAAACTAAATTATTATCAGTCTGTTGGATTAATTATTTAATCTAAATGTATCATTTATTTAGATATTTCTTGTGATTAATTTTTGAATAAGTCAACTGTATATACGTGTGCTTATACGTGTTTGTATGCAGCTAGAATAGGTCTTAGTGGTTTAGTTTATTTAGGAAAGAGGTGGAGATAAATCATGTATATTGTTTCTGGTTTGTCGTGGCCACTTTAGTATTTAATTTTCTTTCTGCATGTATGTGATACTATCTCTTCAGTTATTAGTTTTTCATTCAGTGAAATCAACTATCTTAGTTATTCTTTGTTTACACTCTATACCTTCACAAAAAAAATACACACACCAACCTGAATGTCGATGGAAACCAGTAAAGGGAAAGAGAGTTCATTTGGCCTGATTTATCCAATTCTTACAAAAACAAACTACACGACTATAGGCTATGAAAATGCAGGTCTTTATGCAAGCTCATGGCGTGTGCGAGGCTATAGAACCTAAGGATCCCAAGGCGGTTGTTGAAGGGAAGGCTGACAAGCGAGCATTAGCCATAATTTACTAAGGAATTTCTGAAGACCTACTATTGTCGATTGCAAATAAGAAGAATGCAAGGATGCATGGGAGGCGATCAAAACTGTATATTTGGGTGCAGACAAAGTAAAGAAAGCAAAAGCTCAGACTCCTAAATCAGAGTTTGAGTCTCTTACCATGAAAGAAACTGAGCAGCTTGATGATTTATGTATGAGAATGAATGGTTTGGTTATGAACATTCGAGCCCTGGGAGAGACAATTGAAGAAGCATATATGGTTAAGAAACTCCTTCGAGCTATACCCACCATGTTTCTATAGATAGCTTCAGCTATTGAACAGTTTGGCGATTTGGAGCGAATATCTGTTGAGGAAACAGTCGGATCCCTTAAGGCTCACGAAGAAAGGTTGCGTGAGAAAATAGAGAGTGGATCAGCTTCTTCTCACAGAAGAAGAGTGGGTGAGGAGGGAGAGCAGAGATGGCCAGTTGCAGAACAAGGATGGTCAGTTACTCTTTACATGAGATGAATGGTTAAAATAAGAAAATAGAGGGGGCCTACATAGTAAAAATGAAGCTAGAGGCAGAGATTTTAATAGGGGTGGACGTGACAGAGCCAAAGTACAATGCTTTAACTGTAGTGCTTATGGCCATTACACTGCGAAGTGTCGTAAGCCCAAACGAAATAGAGAACATAAGAATAAAGTAAATTTGTCGTAGATAGGTAATGATGAACCTACACTTCTTCTCGCGAAGTTCCAGGACATCAAGAATAAAATGATTCTTCTAAATGAAGAAGGCCTGCATAAAAGGGGGATTGGCACAAATGGTAAATCCAGTGTATGGTATCTTAACAATGGGGCCAGTCATCATATGACTGGCCAGCGATCGAGCTTTAGAGATTTGGATGAAAGCGTAATGGGGGAAGTAAAATTTGGTGATGGATATACAGTGACGATACAAGGAAAAGGGTCAATCCATTTTGCAATAATATAATCTCACTGGGGCAATTATATGAAAGTGGTAATAAGGTCGTTATTAAGGGAGAATATTTGTGGGTGTTGACGGAGGAATTTGGTATCAACAAAGTTTGAGGTTCGTCGCTGGAATCAAGATCTACGATGGTGGTTCTTCGCCTGAAAAGTGAGCGGAGTGTGGTGGTTGTGATGAATTGGGGGCTGAGATTGCTTAGGGTTGGTAGTGGCTCCTTATGGCTCTCGCTTCCGACCCCTTACAATTTGCCTACATATCCCTATTTATAAAGAATCAAGCCCACATAGTTCTTGGGGAACAAGAAATCTAATGGGCTTAGACTTCTTATTCCTAGGCCCGGTCCAGAATCCAACTTCTGCTAGCTTTAGGAATGTCCAATTATGAAGCCCAATCGTGAAGGCCCAAGGCTCGTTTGTAATCGTAGGACTTCATGGATAATGCATCTCCCTGCGCAAGGATAATATTCCGCTACAACTATCTCCCTTGAATTACGAATGCAGGTATAACCACGGTTCACTCCAAATGCCAGACGCGTTCCTGTCCCCCGAATGAGGATAACCCACCATATAGCAGGACAGGTGATCTCAAGCTCTTGGGTGCAAAGTGTAGGATGACTCCAAAGTTCTCCAACGAGGACACCCGTTGAATACAAGAACAGAGTTCCCAAAGCACACATCAAAGTTAACCCCGCATCCCCAACGAGGATACCCGTTGAATACAGGAGGAGGCCTTCAATCATCAGGCATACCCCTGGAGGCCTTCTAGCTTTTCACGGACATCCCCCTCCTTGACCGTCTCAAGGAGGGAATTCTTCAAAGAGTACTTGCAACAAATACGTTAGTGGAAATATCCTCCATTGCTCCCTCCATGTTTGCCTTGTCCTGAGTTTGCACCTGCTTGCCTGGTCTCGAGGTGAGGACAAGCCCAACTATCCCAATGAATCCAAAACTATGAATCTTCCAAGGCCACGACGCGTCCTCACCTTGTGGAATGCACACATTCTCCCTTGCATTGTGACTCAAACATATAGATAGTTCATATTCCATATTTCATCTTATGAGGGAGCGTCCTCACTCTACGAGGTGCACACACTTCTCTTTGCATTGTAATCCAAAACTCAAATAACCCCTAACCAACATTATACGCCACCAGGACGCGTCCTACCCCCAGGACGCATCCTCCCCTCATGCATTACGGCCTAAAACCTAATTCTTCATCCTTTTGCCCCAATTTAAACCCAACTGACATGTTCTTGACCTGAAATGATCCTTCACTAAATTTTGGCTATAACAACTACCCCCCGAATTCCATATGAAGTTGAAAATAAAATTGGAATTCTAGTATCTGAATCCAAGCAAAAATTTGTGCCATCCTCCAATAATATGAATGTGCGCCCATCGCATCTTCCTCTACGATGGGGTGTTCTCATCCTTAATTAGCAACGCCTTTAGGATTTTCATCGCCTTTAACACTTACAATTATCATTTCTTAATTTACGTATAAATACCATGCTTTCTCTGATTTTTTATTATTTTTTTTATTTTTTAGGACTCCATCTCTACCGTGACTAATCTTCAGGTGCTCAGATCTGGTATTTTCACCATCATTTTCTGTAATTGTGGAGTATTTCACCCGAGTATATGAAATCTTTATGAAGCAATTAGTAACCTCCCTAGAGTCATGGTAATGATCTTCTTCTCCACGGTAAATCTTTCTGCCAGACGTCAGTAAATCTCTAATTCTTCTTTCTTTTAAACAAATAATGGTATTCAAGGATTAAAACCAAAGGTCGAAACTTCTAGGGTACTCTACCATCATCCTATCTTTGAAGGGTGCGTTATCTGTAGTAGAGGCATCTTCCTTGATAAAAGTATTATCCTTGGAGGGTGCATCCTCTTTAAGATGAACGGTTTCCTTGACAAGACTTTCATCAGTGGAGCGTGTGTCCTTTGTAAGAGAAGCGCCTATCTTAAAAATGAGTACTCATCTTTGGGGGCGCTTCCTCTGTAAGAGGAGCATCAACCCCGACAAGGTCTTCATACTTGGATTGCGCTTCTTTTGTAAAAGGAGCATCAACCTGGACAAGGTTATCATCCTTGGAGGGCGCTTCCTCCATAGAGGAGCATCAACCTCGACAAGATTTTTTTTTTCTTTTAAAAATCATGAAATATTTGATAATGCAAGTGAAGTATGAGTTTAGAGGATATGGTCATGCAGTACCTCCTAGATCAAGTGTATTCATTGAAGAAAGAGGCATTTCACGTAGAAGCATCTCAAGTGGAGGTATCTCAAGTAGATGCATCTCACAAGGAGGCATCTTACTGAAGGACTTTCCTCGAAGTTCAGTGTTTTCTTGAATTTGGTCATTTCCCTAATTTTGAGAAAAATCCATCTATCTTGCGCTCGTGGAACTCTACGATAAAAGAAACCATCACAGGCGTCCTACCCCCCGAGTGCGTGTCCTCTGTAAAAAACATCTATTTTGACAAGGTATTTATCCTTGGAGGACACATCCTCTCTAAAAGGAGCTTCTTACCTCAACAAGGGTTTTCATTTTTTTTTGGAGGGCGCATACTCATAACAAGGAGCGTCTACCTTGACAAGGTCTCCATCCTTGGAGGGTGCATCCTTCTTAAGAGGAGTCTCTACCTCGACAAGGGTCTTCTACAGAACCTTCATGTATCAAAACCAATTCCAAAATCAATATTTTTGGAGGAATTCTTGAATCTAGGTCAAAATCAATATCCTGGGGATCTTCGATGACCATATTTACACTTGAGGGCGCGTCCTCATTACTGGGAGCATCTACCTCTGGACAAAGTGAAGCTTCAAACATTGCAGAGACCGAGGGCGCGTCCTCCTTTGGAGGAGCATCAACCTCAGGGCAAGGTAAGGTTTCTAACATTGCATATCGTGAGGGCGCGTCCTCTCTTGGAAGAGCATCAACCACAGGAGAGTTATTCAAAATTTGAAACAATTCACTCATTCCTTCCAATATTTCTGCATTTACTTCTTGTTGCACGACATCTCCTTCACGCTCCATCATAGATTCCTCAATAATGCTGATCCTTAAACCATTTTTTCAATATTAAAAGTTCGACTGTGGACTTCATTCCCTTCGTGATCTGGTAGCATTGACTCTTTTAGGAGTGCGAGCATTACGCATATCGGTGATCTTAATTAATAGCTATGAATGTCTTCGATATCTGTTTAATTGCACCTTTGTTGTGGGTTCCCTTCTACCATCGCATATCATTGACCTACAAATTTCGTTGGGTAACAATCATGTGCATTCTATTTGAGTTACCGGCCTACAAATTGTCAATGTTCCCATTAGTTTTTTTCCCTTTATAGGCGCACACCTGACAACCTTCATGATAAAGATAAACATCGTCTTCACATCTTAAATTAATTTTTCCCTTGCTTGATCATCTAACAAGCAACTGTGATTTTAAAAGGCACGTCCTCATATATGTGCAATGCCACCATCTTACTTGCTATTTCATCATTCCTTTTTAACTCATCCGTGAATCCCATTTTATTATCGATCATCGATTCTGAGAATTAACCATGTACATACTTCTGTACCTGTATACAACACACATCATAGGATGCGTCCACTGTAGTTGAGCACGTAGAGCAAGCAATACTCCCTGACTTTGTTTGGTCTCCAGCGGAACCCACATGTTGATTCCCTCACCTTATGCTTTAAAATTATGAAAAAGTCATGTATGCATTTTCTTTTTCTTGCACTCATCGTACAACTGCACCACCTTTTTCATTCAGTGCAAGGTATAGATAATCTGCACAATGGTAATTATTTTACTTTCACACATTGGCTCATCTTTTCGAAAGCAATACCAATTCCCTTATCCCCATCTAGTTTACCACAACAGACTATTTCATGCACATCTTTTCTTTATTTCATTCGCTTTGCTTTTGACTTGTGCACAAACTGGCCAAAAACTATGGTGGATGCACCCTTGCTGCGCAATTTTTCAGAAAATATATCTTCACCTTCTGTATATAACTCAGAAACCACACCATTTCTGTATATATCTGCTGTTTGTGTCTTGATGTCCAAGACGCGTCCTGTATGCTCCATACCCACACTTAAAATTAAAGGCGGGATATGTTAACTTCTTATTCCCATAGGCCTTTGTCTATTAATCCATCACCACCCACTTGCTATTTTATAAAGTATGCGCCTTTATTTTACTTTACGAAGGACGCGGCTTCAAGTTCAACTTACACAAATGCATGTACCAATGCATAAGTTATTTTGTTTCATCATCTAATGGACCATGCATTACCAAAACTATCGCTTCTCCGTATGTGATCATCATTTAGTAGCAATTTCTATTAAAATACTCACCTCTTGCTGCTTGTCACTAATTAAGCATCACTTAATTTGCCATTTCTTCCTTGCATTAATGGGAGTATATCACCATTTATCACCAATGTACATGTACATTTAGTATAGAATTAAATCACAATTTATTGTAATTTAATCTATTTATGTGAGATCCAAAATCAAGCATTTCCAATTCTCACTCCTACCTCATTCAATGCTGCTTCTTTCTAATTCCACAAAAAACCACAACTTGAAGTTATTATGCGGGTCCCGCCCTTAATTTAACTTCATACTTAATTTCATTACCATCTCTTTTCCCTTTTATTAAAATCATCTTGCACAAGCCTCTTTCATCCGTGTAGCAGTAGATGTACCATTTAATCATGCAGGCCCCACAAGCTATCTTTCATGAATTAAAAGAAAAGCATCTTAGGCATCGATTCTTTTCAATTTGCAAAATATACATCCACCAGTATAATTGTACACATGGAGCAGTTTATATCAATTCTTTTTTCCAATCATTTTATGGGCCTTTAGTTAAATCACCAGCATTCTTTTCCTTTTTGATGAACACGGCCCAAAGAAAATAAGTGGACGCGCCCTTGCTCCATTGATGTACCTGTGCAACCTCAAATTAACTTGATTAAAATGGTGTGGGCTCCATCACGACCAATTTGGATTTTGTCACTTATTAAATAAAAAAGGATGTGCAAAAATTGTTTGATCCTTCCAGCAGGCACACCAAATGCTTCTATACTTTTTTTTTGTTTTTGATGTTGACCCACCAAAATAACACAACCTTTCCTTACTTTTTTCATTTAGCCAGAAAGTCGCTGCCATTTTCTAAATTGTGAATGGCGCGTCCTTAGTGTGCATCATACCACCCTCGCTCTTTCTTAATTCACACACGGACGCGTCCTGTAATGGTTGTCGAGTCATCAGAGTTGCGCCACCATTAAATATCAATTTTCCTTTTCCATTTAATCTTGCTTCTCTGACATAAAAAAAAACTTTCCTATATTTCCTTTACGTGTTGCATCTGGTTTTCTTCAACAAGATGCACCCTTATGTTCTTCATTTCACATTATTTTTTAATATCCATACGTGAGATCAACAGGACAACATACCACATATTCCCTTTTACTCTTTAATTTTAACATTGCCACGAGTTTAGGCATTCCATCTAGCTTTAAGATGTGCCTCATACCTCCCACCAGTAGAGCTATGCGAGGGTACGTGAATTACAGAGGCGCTCTACACCCTGAGGACCCGTCCTCTAACCTTCCTCTCAATGAATTCCTTCTGTGATAATGTTCAGGCTGTCCTCCTCAGTTTTTCATAATCTCATTCATGTCTTATATCTCATGGAGGGGCTCTCTCATGTTCGCGGTGCCTTTTCCTATCCTCTCAGGAATTAAGGTGCACACGCGGTGAATCACGGGGCCTCACATCTCCAAAAATTTCTTATCTTCTCAAATTCCAATATAAAGAATCTCCTTATAATTATTTGTTAATTTCTTGTAGTCATTCCTTCTAAAATTCTATTTTTTTTCTTTTAAGGATGTGTTTTGGTAGGGAAACATTTGTGAGGATACATACTAAACAAATGGCATGCCCTAAAAAATTTGGACGCATCGTTTGGTTGTTGTTGTCAGGGCGCGCCCTGTGGTATGAAGGTTAAGTTCGTAGTTCCTTGAGGGAGCTCTCTGAAGATGAAGCGTCCTCCTCCAGATCTCGTGCAGAGCCACCCCCGGTTATCCTTGTCCATCATCATTGACAAGAGGTCATCACCTTCAATCTCTCTTGACTCCTCAGTTGGAAAGCGTCGTCCATGGATCTTCTTCGTGGTCGCAGCCTGCAACCTAGTCCATGGTTATCCTTTAGATTTTTTTTAAGAACCTTCATCATGGTGAAACATCTCTTCCTTCTGAGATTATGATCTTGATCAGCACCCCTCCTTCTAGCGCCAATTTGTTGATGGAGGAATTTGGTATCAACAAAGTTTGAGGTTTGTCGCCGAAATAAAGATCTACGATGGTGGTTCTTCGCCTGAAAAGTGAGCGGAGTGTGGTGGTTGTGATGAATTAGGGGCTGAGATTGCTTAGGGTTGGTGGTGGCTCCTTATGGCTCTCACTTCCGACCCCTTACAATTTGCCTACATATCCCTATTTATAGGGAATCAAGCCCACGTAGTTCTTGGGGAACAAGAAATCTAATGGGCTTAGACTTCTTATTCCTAAGCCCGGTCCAGAATCCATCTTCCGCTAGCTTTAGGAATGTCCAACTATGAGGCCCAACCGCGAAGGCCCAAGGCTCGTTTGTAATCGCAGGACTTCACGGATAATGCATCTCCCTGCGCAAGGATAACATTCCGCTACAGCTATCTCCCTTGAATCACGAACGCAGGTATAGCCACGGTTCACCCCAAATGCCAGACACGTCCCTGTCCCCCGAATAAGGATAACCCACCAGATAGCAGGACAGGTGATCCCAAGCTCTTGGGTGCAAAATGCAGGATGACTCCAAAGTTCTCCAACGAGGATACCTGTTGAATAAAAGAACAGAGTTCCCAAAGCACACACCAAAGTTAACCCCGCATCCCCAACGAGGACACCCGTTGAATACAGGAGGAGTCCTTCAATCATCAGGCATACCCCTGGAGGCCTTCTAGCTTTTCACGGACATCCTCCTCCTTGACCGTCTCAAGGAGGGAATTCTTCAAAGAGTACCTGCAACAAATACATTAGTGAAAATATCCTCCATTGCTCCCTCCATGTTTGCCTTGTCCTGAGTTTGCACCTACTTGCCTGGTCTCGAGGTGAGGACAAGCCCAACTATCCCAATGAATCCAAAACTATGCATCTTCCAAGGCCAGGACGCGTCCTCACCTTGTGGAATACACACATTCTCCCTTGCATTGTGACTCAAACATATAGATAGTTCATATTCCACATTTCATCTTATGAGGGCGCGTCCTCACTCTACGAGGTGCACACACTTCTCTTTGCATTGTAATCCAAAACTCAAATAACTTGTAGCCAATATTATACGCCACCAGGACGCGTCCTAACCCCAGGACGCGTCCTCCATTCATGCATTGCGGCCTAAAACCTAATTCTTCATCCTTTTGCCCTAATTTAAACCCAACTGACATGTTCTTGACCCGAAATGATCCTTTACCAAATTTTGGATAAAAGACTGATGTAATATGTTAAGTTACACATCAGTTTAACAAGTTTTTCGATGTTAATGTATCATATTGCTTTATATGTGATAAGTTTAAAATGATATATATGACATATAAATGAATAACTGAAACCATAGTGAAGGTATACATTGAAGAAAAATACATCACATTGTTAAGAAAAAGGATGTCTAAACTATGTATAGACATCGGCTAATAAGCGATGTGTAATGCACCAACCTTTCTCATCACATGCAAAGACATCGCTTGGACTTTAAATAGACATCGGCTAATAAGCGATGTCTATTGACAAATTTCTAGTAGTGTTGGATCCAGTTTGGCTGCCCCCTTGATCTTTCCCAAGTATATTTTTCTCCCTTAAACCCTAAATCTTTCAACTCACACTCATTCAAAGTATCCCGAAAACCTGTTAGTAAGCTATACGGCTGCTTTCACCCTCCTCTCTTTTCATCTTCATATATCATATCATTAAAATCCCCGATGACGCACCAAGGCAGCACTTATTCCCTTGCCAATTCCTTCAATAACCCCCATGATTCTTGCCTACGCCCTCTCTCCGGGTAGTCGTAAAACCCTGTATAATGCCATCATCCTAATTGCTCATTCTCCACTTCCACATCGATATAATTCCTTGTAATTTTCCTTACCTTACAACCATATTTGTTTTCCCACAGCAAAGCGAGCCTCCCACTACGCCCATGCACATCCACTGCTACGAACTCAGCAAAATAAATAATTTTACATAATTCCTTTATTTTATTCTCTTTAATTAGGTTGTTTTTGTTACTTTCTATCTCCAATCTCTCCCAGAGATTTGTTATAGATAGTCTTTTCTATGGCCTGTCATAGATCATAGGGTGAATCCCTTGTATATTCTTCTCTTTTTTCTCTATAAAATCGCAATTTAGCAAAAAAAAAGTTTCTGATAAAAAATAATATTGGGCTTTTTTTTGTTGGGTAACTTCTTTAAAGAAATGAATTGTCCGTGGTTTACCCAACCCACGACAATTTAAGGCTAAGAAACTCATTGTCCTAGGCGGGCTTGGTAACCAAGACCCGCCTCTAATCAATTTTTTGTCCCATCAACCAAAATAATATTATCCGAAAATTAATCTCCCTTATTTATCTCCATATTTTCTTTTAAATCACTCCTTTTACGCTTCATATCCATTACAACTGTTTCCTTTTCCAAATTCCCTCTAACTGCCTCAATCGATCCCAAAACTTCAGCATCCTCTGGATTATGCATATCCCGTATATTTTGCTCAGCAATTCAAATTACTCTATCCACCCCAGAAATTTCGTACACCTTGCCATCTGTCTCCATGAAATTAGCCATGACAGTTTCTTCACCCCGAATTGTTTCTGTCGCCAACTCCTTGCCGTCCGACCACTTATTCTGAGCTCCATTACCACCATTATGTAGCCATTTTGATCCCAAGCTTTGGGGTCTCATATTCTTACTTGGAGCACGTAACCACGCCCCATGGGATCTCTCAATCACTTTCGTTGGATTCGCGTATACCACCTCACAATCCCTATTGGAATGTTCAAGTTTACCACAAACAAAACAAAATGTACCCAGTCGTTCATATTTAAAATTTATCCAATGACAACTTCCATTTTATCGTTTCAACTTCATTCGCCATTTGATTGGTTTCTCAATATCCATTGCTACCCGAATCCTCCCATACTACTTCCATCCTCTATTTATATATAATGGATTTGTTTTAATGAATAGTCCAACATGATTCCCCACACTATGAAGGATTCTCTCTGATAACATCCCAGCAGGTATATCATACAGTGCTGCTCTTTATTTTATGTTGGAATTGTTTTTTCAAGCCATACTTTTCCGAATTGGACTAGTTCTAGAAGTAGTAGCTAATGAGTAATGTTCCCACACGTCACAAATTTAACCATAAGAATCATCAGTTTGAATGTCCAGTCCTTTATTCAGGAAGGGTGGGGGCTATTAAGTTCAATTTAATTCTTAAAATTCTCAATATCAGATAAAATTTTAGGAAATAATTATCTTAGTGATCAGTAATATTTCTAACAAACTACAAAATTATGATATGCATAGCAAATGCACAAATACTTCTAACAAACTATAAAATTAAGAGATGCATCCAAAAGCAGCTAAGAAGAAATGCAGTGCTGAAATGCAAAAATATATTCGGTAAATTGCAGCCATATTTGCTACAACAAAAAATGCAATTCTAAATATAAACTAAAATAGTTATACAATTTAACTAAATTTTAACCTATTATGCAACATCCCACTTTTGCAAATATTTTCAGAGTAAAATAATATTTTAGCAAATCTTTTAGTTGGTAAAATAACAAATAATTTTACAAAAAAATGTATTTTTGTAAAATTCCCTTAGTTAACTTATCTACACTTAATAGCTAACGAACTAGTCCTTATCTTTATTTCAATATAAAAATACCTGTTTATTTAACTATTTCAGCGGTGGACAAATAGCTGCAATTCAATTTCTAGCGGCTAAATTCACTTTCTACTAGCTCACGACATATTATGTTAGCAACAAAAACATTTTTATCTCAAACAATAGTAAAAATTATGAAGAAAAATTATTTTTACAGCCGGGAAAATCCTTAAAACATATATACCAAATATATTCAGGCAAGTTGTAAATGTTTATATTCCTTTTGTGATGTAAAATGACAGGGTTAGATATTATGGACTATGTTTCAAATAGGGAAAATTATTTCAAAAATTTCTCGATTATATGTTTTTATTGTCTAGGTACATGATCTATTTTTTAATATATTACAATACATAAACATTTCAACAATCTTATTTACATCCTTCCCTTTAATTTTAACTAACGTTTGTTAGTCAATTAGGTCCTTTAACTTCTTCAATATGAGATTTTTTGATTAGTTGATGAATTTAAGGGAGTCAAAAGTTTTGGAAGGTCAACTGAAAAGATTCATGTAGTTTCAATTGTGGAGGATGGCCTGAAATTGGTAGTTTTGTCACTGCCTACTGGAAAATGACAGCCACCATTCATGTCATTCTACACCATTAAAACCTAGATAGATATTTTCGGTTTGAAATCCCTAAACTTCTTAAATCCTCAATTTCATCATTGGATAAGGAAAACACCCCCAAATTTGAGAAGTTGAAGAACCCTAATTGATTAATGGACCTTAGTCAAATTCTGTCGGAAAGACTGTAATCAAATTTCTGAAAAGTTAAAGTTCACCAACATTTGTTTTTTTGGTCGAGGACCTTAAAAAAATAACCTATATTTTAACGACCTATGAATTAATTATTCCATTTAAATATAATTTATTTAGTTATTTTTTATCATTAGATGTTTAGTGGCAAATAATTAAAAAGAGAACTATTATTTTAGGATCATTTAGAAGGCATATGTAGTGGGCGAGTTAGTGGTATTATAGAGTTAATTATGTATTTACCCGGTAATTAATAGTATTGGAAACTTATAAATTGACTAGTTTATTTGAGTTATATGTAATGAAAATGAAACGCTATTACTTACAAAATGCTGTCTTTTTGTACTAATTTGTCCAACATATCTACCAAAAATGTGTGATCTAGAGCATGTGAGATTTTTATACAAATACACTTTTCATATCCACTGACATCAAATAATATTTATGTCAAAATAATGTCTCTATTCTAGCGTTCATTGATGGGTCATCATGATGAAATTGTACATGAAATTTATGAGTTTCTAGAAAGTTATTGAGAATGATATCAATTCTACTCCTCTTTTTGAAAATCATTCACTAATCCAAATCAAGAAACACGAAGAAGGAATAGCAGGAAGCCAAAGTTACTTTCATGTACCCATTTAGAGGTTATTATCACAACAATTATACATAGGTTGTGAATCTACTAAAGAAGCATGTGACATCATTAAGGAGTTCCAAGGAAACAAATAAACCAAACTTATACAAATTCTCAATGTAAAGAGGGAGTTTTAGATGATGTGGATGAAAAGTAATGAATGTTTTAAAGAATATGGGAGTAGGTTGATGTCATAGTCAATTAAATCAAAAGATTACTTGATGGAGAATTTTTGAAGTTATAGAGTAGTGGACAAATTTTTAGTAATAGATTAATTATCATATAGGTCATTATTATGCTCCAACATGTTAATTAATTCATCAAGAAATTTTTTGTCTATATTAAACCACTCATGACAAGACCTGATTCATTGTGTTAAATAATTTTAAAAAAATTGGCTCAAAAAGATGTCTCATGGTTAGGTGTGACTTATTGATGTCCATTTTAGACTATACTAGTATATATAATTAAACATTTACACTTAATTTCAATTAAGTTCTTTGGGTTCTGTTTTAAGGTGGTTCTGTCCTGAACTTTAGCATATATATATATATAATTTTCATTTGATTTTTTTGGATTATTCATTTCCCAAAAATGGTTTTTAATGACTATAATCATCTATATAGCCGAAACATCCACGTAGATAACACGTCAGTCACCTTAATGAGAAAGATTTATTTTAGCTTTGACTTTGAAAAAATTTCATGATATCATATACATTTTCTTTAAGTTATTTAAATGAGATAAATTTTCACCGTGACTCATTTGATTTAATAGAACACACTAAATGACCCATATGATAATTAACATTATAATAACTCTTTGAGAGAGGTGTGTGACTAAAATTTCTTTTCTTGAAAATACTAAATATCTCTCAAAATTAACAGTTTGAGAATTAATTAATTCACTCCATGCAAAATTAATTAACTTTCTGTATTAAGTAAATAAAAAATTTATAACAAATTATAAATGGAACCTACTTTATTAAATTGTAAAATGTAAACAAGGCTATGGATGACATGGGCTATGTATCTTGTAAGAGCTTTAATGTACGAGCATTATTGAAATCATTCAGAGGAAAAGTTTTTGTATTTAATAAAAGCTTAAACCTGCAACTTAATAATACGCAACACGTATACTTTGCTAAAATGAAAGACACCAGAACAGAGAGATAAACTCACTTGTATTATTAGCTGATAAACATGTATAAAGAAAACATTGAAAGATACAATACAACCAGATAAAGAAAACCGAAATAATAACAACTACTTCCTAATAAAACTCCAACTCCCACTTATTCAAAACTGCTTCTACAAACTCTGAGAACGGAAAATGGCTTATTCTTTTGGGTATTATGTGGCACATCAACTAGTAACATCTAGTTTAGATTAATTCCAACATATTCCCCGATAATCTAAACTATTTTTTTCAAATTCTGAATGCCTAATAATGCACACATTTTTTTGAAATTTCACAGTAGACATGGCCTTTGTTAACGTATCTGCATGCTATTCCTCCGTATTTATATGCTTAATCATAATTTCACCACGCTCTACACATTCGTGAATAAAGTGGTAACATATGTCAATATGCTTGCTCCTCCCGTGAAGCAATAACAGTTGCTGCCATGAACTCAGCTTCACACGTGGATAAAGCCACACATCACTATTTTTGTGAAACCCATGACACTAAACTCTCGTTTAGATAAAATACCATGCCTCCTGTACTTCTTCTATCTTCAATATTACTAGCCATATCACTGTCCGAGTAACCAGATAATATGTAATTTCCAACTCCCTTCCTCTAAACTAAACCACACTCCAACGTTGCTTTCACATAACGTAAAATACGTTTAACTGCATTCAAGTGGAGTACTGTCAATACGTTTAACTGCATTCAAGTGGAGTACTGTGGGACGCTCCATAAATATGCTAACAATCCCAACTGAGAACGCAATATCGGGTCGAGTATGGACTAGGTACCTTAGACCTCCTACCTAACTTTTAAATAAAGTAGAGTCAACAGAATTACCCTCTTGATCCTTGTCGATCGGTAGTTTAGGTTCCATGGGGTATTTTGCTGGATTGCAGTCATTTAGCCCTATTTTCTCGAGTAACTTTCTAGCATAGGCTGTTTTCTTTAACTCAGTGTACCCTGATTTCTGAATTACCTCAATACCGAGATAATGAGTTAGCTTACCAAGATCACACATCTCGAATTCTTTCCCCACCTATTTTTTTAACTTGAGAATATTCCATACACTCGTTCCTGTAAGCAATAAATCATCTACATAGACACAATGATTACCACTTCATCTCCTTCACATTTAGTATAAACCGCATGTTCATAGGGACATTTTGTGAAGCCCAACTGTTCAAGACATTTGCTTAATTTTTCATACCATACCCGTGGCGCCTGTATCAAATCCTATAAAGCTTTGATCAATTGGTACACCATATCTTCGCTGTATTCTTTGACAAATCCTTCCGGTTGCGTGATATACATTATCTCCATCAATTCTCCGTTAAGAAAAGTTGACTTCACATCTAAGTGGTGCTCGTCCCAGCCATTTTTCGCTACCAATAATCTCACTATCTCTAAATATGTAACAGGTGCAAACACCTCCTCAAAATCTATGCTTTGTCTTTGAACGTATCCCTTTACAAAGAGTCTGGCCTTATATTTGATTATCTCACCACTATCATTCTTCTTTAGCTTATATACCCACTTAAGTCCGATTGGTTTTTGTCCAGGTGGTAACTCAAACAACTTCCAGGTATTATTTTTGTTAATTGCATCAATCTCATCTTTCATCGCCATCTTCCATGCCTTCTTTGTCACAGCTTGGCTATAACTGGTTGGTTCATCAACTGCCAAAATGAGTAGTTCATGTTCCAACCCCACTTCTTGAGTTTC
Organism: Apium graveolens; assembly: GCF_009905375.1. Lineage (NCBI taxonomy): Eukaryota > Viridiplantae > Streptophyta > Magnoliopsida > Apiales > Apiaceae > Apium > Apium graveolens. Next base: position 65,274 of record NW_027421169.1, on the reverse strand, counting down.
ATTATAAATGTCACTGAGTAGTCAAAATTTTTCTGGCTCACTACTTCCACTTGAAGCTTCTGAATTACTTGGACTACTTCTATTTGAGACTCCAGAATTAATTGGTGTTGCTGGGGTATTCTTCTCGGGTTCAGTGAAAGAACTCACACTTTTTAAAGAATCACTCACAATTGTACCATGACTTGTAGGAGTGAATGGTTCTTCCTCTGCCTCATGATTTCTCGGCTCTGCCAAATTGTATCCAGACACTGTGAATGGTTCAAATTGTGGTAAATCCTTGTATTGCTCTGAATCCCATTCCCAGGCTTTATGTTCTTCAAATACAATATCCCTGCTCATCACGATTTTTCCAGAACTTGGATCATAAAGTATGCAAGCTTTCGTTCCCAGTTCTCTTCCAAGATAGATTGCCACTTTGCTGCAATTATCAAGCTTAGAAGTGTGTACACTTGGCATTTTCATATATGCCACACAACCAAATATTCGTAGATGACTAATGTCAGAATTGTTGTCGGTCCATGCCTTGTATAGTGTTTCCCCTATCAATGTACGGTGGGCAAACTATTCAGTAGATACACAGAATGGCGGATTGCTTTTCCCCTTAACTGCGAAGATAACTTCTTTTCTTTCAGAAGACTTCCTGTCATAGCTACAATAGTTCGAGTTTTTCGCTCAACCACCCCATTTTTACTGTGGGGTGTAAGGTGCAGTGAATTGCCTCGATATGCCTGGATTATCACAATAATCAGTGAATTGTTTCGAGCAAAACTCTCCCCCTCTATTTGTTCACAGTAATTTGATATTTTTCTCTGATTCTCGTTCGACCAAAATCCTAATTTTCTTGAAAACCCCAGTGCCTCATCTTTGCTGGTTAACATGTAAACCCACATTGCCCTGCTATAGTCGTTGACTAGTAACAAAAAATATTTGTTCCCTACCTTTATTTCTGGTGTTATTGGACCACATAAATCTCCTTGAATTAATTTTATTTCTGTTTTGCACGGAAGTTTTCTTGTAGAGGGAAAGATTTTTTTATCAGTTTTGACATCAAGCATCCAACGCAGACCTCTTTCGGTTGGACTAGTTGCGGAATGCCTCTCACCATGTTCTTCTCAGATATCAGCATCATTGCTTGGTAATTCACGTGGCCATGGCATGAGTGCCAAAACCTTGACGTACTTTTCAAACTTGACATAAACAAGATGGCTCGCTGGGTTCCAAACTAATTTTGTACAATCTATTAATAAATCTTTTAACCTTCATCAAGAATCGATTTTCCTCCTCATATACCCACATAAAATATCCATTCAAAATAACTCTATTTCCATTTTCGGATAATTGTCCAATACTTATAATGTTGCTACGCAAATTAGGAATATAGTATACCTCATGAAATGCTCTTTCCTTGCTGTCTTTGCACCTAACCGCCACTGAGCCTTTTCTTCTAATCTCAACAGCAACTGACTGCTAGTCTTCTCTGGTTGACCGCCTAGCCTTTCTTCATGCGCATTCAGTGAGCCAACTGCTTCTTCTAGGGACATGTCCTCTAAATCCCTGAATCATTCTATAGCTAACCTGATTTGTATGAAATTTTATGGAACTGCTCTTAACAATTTTTTCACTATGTAGCTCTCCTCCACTGTCTCTCCTAAGGCCCTCATATTGGTCACCAATCCACTTATCTATATGCTAAAATTATCTATTATTCTGTATTATTCATACTTAGAGTTTCAAACTCTGCTTTTAGTTTTTGAACTTTTGCCTTTTTGACACGATCAGCTTCCAAACACATCATTCTTATTGCCTCCCACACACCTTTGGCTATTATCTTCTCAGCCACTGACAATAAAATATCCTCAGCATTGGCTTGGTAAATGGCAGCCAATGCTATATTGTCTTCCTTGGTTTAAATCATAGCCTTTGGATGTGCAGGCTCGATAGCATCCCAAATCCCGTGAGCCTCCATAAAGACTCTCATTTTGAGTGACCATGCCGTGTAATTGCTTTTAGACAGCATCGGGTAACTCAGCGTTACTATACCTTCTTTATTTTTGTTGTCCTCCATCATATTTGTCCTTGCCATGTATTTTGGCATTCACCGAACACGGGCTCTAATACCAAATAAAATCTTAAACCTGCAACTTAATAATACACACCACATATAATTTGCTGAAATGAAAGACACCATAGCAGAGAGATAAACTCACTAATATTATTAGCTGATAAATATGCTTAAAGAAAACATTGAAAGATACAATACAACTAGATAAAGGAAAGAAAATTACTGCTACTGGAATACCTAAATAATAGCAACTACTTCCTAATAAAACTCCAACTCTCCCACTTATTCAAAACTGCTTCTACAAACTTTTAGAACAGACAAGGACTTATTCTTGTGGGTATTATATTGCACAACAACTAGTAACGTCTAGTTTAGATTGATTTCAACATGTAAAATCTAAGTCAGGTGGTCTAAATCATTAATATTAATAGCATCAAAAGTAATTTAAAAGAACACCTGTAGTACTGCAAATTTCTATAACCGGAAATGACTTCGAACACTCTAAATAGCCTAAAAGTAAAGAAAAACCTGGCTATCTATTTTAATAAAACTAAAAGAAACTTGATTACCTGTACTTTTGTCCACTTGAAACTGTTAAGCATTGTTGCGCTACATTTCCTCCTAAAATGAGACCTAAAATGAGACCTAAACATACTCATAGCACTATAAACAAAAGATAATTTATATGTAAGTAACATAACATTGACCCACATGCATTTTAGGTTTTTAAAATATAGGGAATACTTTAAATATTTACTAACGTCTCTTCAAGAGCTTTCACATTGTATTGATCCAAAATTGTTTTCGTCTTTCCGAAAGCACCTCTCTCTTTTAGGAGGATTACAACATGTTACCCATGGTTCGTAGTTTCATTATTGCATACATTATTTCCGGGAAGGATATTTAACATGTCAGTAACATAATGCCAAGGGTTGATACAAACAACGATTAGTATCCACCGTTTAAACTGGTACAATTTGGGTATTTAATCACAATTTTATCTCTCATAATAATGTTAGTGTTGCCAAGTTTTCGTTGTTGGTGTTTTTTTATAATTTTTTATTTGCAAAATTACTACATGTGCCTAAATATAATCAATGCAGATGAATAACATACAATATTATTGATATAATCTTCAGAATTATCTAAAAACATTCAAAGTGACTACAATAACGTGTGTCAAATAATGAATCTTTAAAATTTTTGGGTCAAATCTCGATTCTGAGTCCGAAATAAGTCTGAAAACGCGGACCTGAAAACGCGGGCCCAAATACCACAACCTTATATAAACAACAAGCCCACTACTAATTCTCAAAAGATCATAATTTACTGGTAGTGTAATTAGTACCCGTACTTTGCTATATAAATGGACATAATTCTCAAATCTCATGGATATGTGCCAGTGGATGTCTCATCCATTTGTTAAAATTTTCCACAATAACATAATTTTCTTAACTAATTTCTATAGGCCCCCCTAAATCCACTTTCACTTCTCTATTTTAATCTTTTTAATATACTTGCCCCACTCAAATTATGGATGAATTATTTATGATATAAATTTATAAATTATCTAAAAGAAGATTCTTAATATATTTTTTTTGGACATTATTACTTCTTTCTTGTGTGTCTAGATTTATCTGAGATCGAAAATATTTATATTATTATTTCAATTTAATATTACCTATGTCGTTGATATCTAGAAAATTATTTGGTAATTAAAATCCTTTAAATTGAGATCTTGTATAAGGTAAGTCTTTATCATATTTTTGTGACAATACCAAAAGGATGGTTCACGTGGGTATCAAAATCTTATTATGTTGGGATCTAGTAAGAACAACGTCAACAATTTTATTTATAATTTTATAGTAAGATATAATAAATTATACTATTATTTGTGTATTTATAATTTTATAGTAAGATATAATAAATTATACTATTATTTGTGTATTATTTGTGTATAATAATATTAGTATATAACCCCTGTGATTTACATTATTTTTATAATTTTATGATGTATATTATAATTTTAATATATATAATTTTAATATATTATCGGTGGTATTCGAATATATAACAGTTCTCATTAATTTGATACGACGACTTGAGATTAAGCGACCAAGTACCAACAACCAACAATCAAATATTCAATATTTTGTATTTAATATAATCGCACAGATAATTTAGATTGCAAAAGAAGGTGATTATAAAGTATTTAAAGATACTTAATATCTACAAAAGATATATATAAATCTTTTTTGTGTATATATATTCAAGAGAGGTGAATGCCTGCAAATCCAATAGAGAAGAGATTAATAGCAGAAATAAAAGAAAATGGCTTCTCCAAATAGTTCAACTTCAGTCCCCTCTCAATCTAATCATACACATCATCAAATTTATCTAGATCAGTTGCCCCAGAACCTTGCAGTGCACCAGATTCATGGCTCCAGTCTGATGACACAAGCATTGTATTATCAATACCCCAGTGTGGATCAGTATCATCAACCTCCCTCTGTGTAGCACCTGAATCAAGGGTTGCACCAAATTGCTTTGCACCAACAGCCAGAACAAAGTCCAGAGGAAGAACAGAGAGAAGAGGAGGTTCTTGTTGTCCAATTGTGTACACTGGGTGATAAGCCTCGCCTACATTGGACACAGGAGCTACATGCCCGATTTAATAGTGCTGTCTCTAAACTGGGTGGGATTTTTAGTAAGTTTTCTAAATTTTCTAGATTTTTTTTTTCATTTTGATCTGTTTGCTATAAATTTTTAATTACACACATATGCATACATCTAGTTCTACGATTTCCATATATATAATTATTTGCTTGTTCTCTTTCAAGATATGAAATAATTATTAATTAGATTAATTCAAACTTTTAAAGCAGCACCAATATGTTCTGTTACAATTTTTTCTTCCATTAAATACTATAATTTGTTTTTTAGCATTAAATCCATCAAATTACAATTCTTCATTTATTTAGTAAAACACGTCAATAATAAATTATTATCATCTTTGTATCAATAAAGAAATATATCACTAATTTATTTTTCTACAGATGTATATAATATTTACAGATTGTGTGTAATATTCATTTTTGAAAATCATATTCTTTTAAATTCAATATTATTATCCACTAGAACACATAATTACACATCTTCTTCAAAAGAACCCTTTTATAATATTTTCTTTTAATTTGATTTGCCCGCCAACAAACTAGATAAATTTCTAATACCACTCATTTTCTATATGTATATTTCATATTAATATGGAGTGGAGCTGAGAAATTGATAATTACCAATGATTTATATAAAATATTAAATTTACAAAATAATTAATCATATATTTAAGAATTAGTTTGCTCCATAATTAGTTTGATGCTAAACTATAACCAATGTACAATTTCATAATTGCTTAAATTATTCAATAGGTGCTACACCAAAAGCCATACTTACCAAGATGAAAGTGGAGGGGGTGACATATAAGCACATAAAATCTCATCTGCACGTTGGTTTTGATTATATTACTAGAACAAGTACTTATTTATTTGTCTATTAAAATTTGTTAATAATTTTTGTTTAACCTTTGCAGAAGGCCCGTGCAGTAAAAAGAATTGAGCAGCTTGAAGGTATGATTTTCATTATATTTCTTTCCACATTTTTGGTCCATTATAATAAATATCTTAATATTTCTTTTACCCTTTTCAATTTTCATAATGCAGGGTTTACTTAATATATATTTAAATATTATGAGTTACAATATTAAGATTTACTTCTGTTGTTTTTTAAGGATTTTTAATTCTTCTTTGATTTCTTTGATTTCTTTGTGTAGGTCTTGTATTGTTGGAACGTATTTCTGGTTGGGTTTATGTTTTTTTAATATTGTGGTCAAGTCATATGTAGTTTTTGTTGATGGGAGAATAGAAGGTTTTTGTTCTGGTTTGGGTTCAATTGGTCGTTGGAGTAATTTTTCTAAGAGCTCTTTTCTTATTTGGGGATCAGTTATCTTTTCTATAATTTTGAGAGAATGTTCCTCATTTCTGGTGAGGACGTTGATTCGTCTGTCTTCAGAGGAGGAATTGTGAGAGGAAGATGAGCTTGTTGCAATCTCATCTATTTGAAGGGGTTCATCATTTCCAGACATTTCAGATGTCTCAGAGTCGGAAGATTCAAGGAGTAAAGCCGAGATTTTGTTGGATAGGCTTTCTTCTATGTTTAACTCTTGTATTTTCCTATTAAGTCTGTAGAATCTAGATATATGTCCCTTTTTTCCGCATTTGTAACAAGTTATATCTTTATTGGCTGGTTTAGTAAATCTATTTTTGTTGAAAGGTTTTTTGTTGTAGAAAGGTTTATTTTTATTATTAAAGGAAGGTTTATTATAGAACGGTTCTGTTGATTTTTTGTAGAAATGTTTAGATTTTATGAAAGACCTTTTCTGATAAGGTCTTTGATATGGCTTGCATTCGCCATCATATTTTGTTTTGGAATAGCTTTTGTTGGGATTATAGTCAAACTGTTGACAGAAAGTACCTAATTCCTGCTTTGTTCTTTTCATCTCCCATTTGAGATGTCTTTGAAATTTTATATCTTGACAAATCTTTAGGCCTTCTCGTTGTGTTTGGCTTATGAGTTGGCCATATGTCAGGTTTTTGTAAGGAATCGGGCTTCCGTGTTCAGTTATTAAAGAAGTTCTAACTCTTTCACCGAGTAAGGTTGGGAGTCCGGCTAAGAATTTTTCCTTCCAATTTGCATGGTTCGAGTCTTCTCTAAGCATGACTCTGGTAAGGAAAGTAGTTTTATATCTTTGGAAATCACTAAGTTTTTTACATTTGAGATTATGTAAAAGCTCAGCATTCTTATCTCTCAGGTGAGAAGGGTCACCAATGAAGTGGTGTGTTATGACTAGAATGAGTTGTGCTACTGCTCCTTGGATAGGGTTTCCTTGTTCATCTAAAATGGGTTTTCCCTCTTCATCTTCCCTAATGGAATTTTAGATTTCAAGATGATTTTCAGGGGTAAGGTGATAGTCCCACCAACCTTTTAATTGGCCAGAGAACCCTGTTATGAGTAATTCAGCTATAGTTTTATCTGGGGTTCCTATTTAGGTTGTATAAGCATTGAATGCCATGGTCATTTGTTGTAAATGATTTAGAATGTTATATTCAGATATTCCGTCTATATTCTATTCATAAACAGAGGATGCATTGAATTTAGACTGGGTTAAAATTTCAGGTCTATTTTCAATTCCAACATCTGGGGCTGTGAATTTTGGAATCATTTGTCGGAGGTCATGAACTTGGGGTATTTCATTTATGAAAGCATCTTCATCTGAGTCATGATGTATGACATTCAGTTGTTTATATGAAACACTGTCAGCAGCTATTTGGGTTGTGGAAGAGGAGGCTTCAAGTCTGCTAAGATGGTGTTTGATGGCTTTAACGAATTCTGGTCTGTTTGTTTGAATTTGTTGTTGGCTTTGTCTAGAAACTTGGTATGGCTTAAAGATGGGTTCTTGGTTATTAATACTTTTGGGGAAATCTATTGTTTTTTAAATTCGGTCTTCTATTCGGTTTAGTTGACTTCCTATGCTATTTAGGTGGGTGTTTGTGTAATTAATAGCAAGGATTGTATTCCTAGTATTTTTTAGTATGTCATCATCTGGGTTTAGTTGTATCTATCAAAGAAGATAAACAAAACTATAATTATAAATTGATAGAAAATATCTAATCTCTTGAGTATATGTTGAATTATACCTCCAACAATTGCAATTATGTCATCAATCTTCCCCAAACCTTCTTCTTGAGTATGGAATGGATTACGCACAGCTTCAAAGCCATAACATGTGAGTGAAGATTGGTGGTATGAGGATGTGTCTTTCCTTCGTTTACCTTTATACAAAAGGCTAATCTTGGCTGTTGGTTCAAGAGGTATAAAACCAGAGAGGATTGTTGGGTCCCTTATCTTCTATGCTAAGAAATATCTCCCTCTGATGGGCAGGCAATCGAACTCTCAGAATGGAGACCATGCTGGTCTACAGTTAAATCTCTGAGCTTTAAATCTCCTCCTCTGAGCTTTAAATCTCCTCCTTCGTCGTGTTTGTGTGTTCGAGTGTGTGTTTGTATGTCTGAGTATGTGTGGGTGTCGGGGGAGTTAAATTGTTTGAGAGTGTGTGTTTATGTTTGACTGTGTGTGTTTTTTTGTTTATTACTTTTTTCATTTAGCTGGGGAAAAAAATTATAGAAAGCCCGCTTAAAATTTTGCAAGTCTACTAAAATTTTCAGAAAGCCCGCTTAAATCTTTGGCCCAAATCTTCTATATATTACAACGGTTACGTAAAGCATTGCAATAGCATGCATTTTGTAACATCCCCCAAAATTTGTTGGTTCAATTACAATATTTTTAAAATGCCTTGAAATAGACATGAACTCATATCCCAATAGCAACATTTTTGAAAGAAATTTTTGAAATCTAGTTGTGAAAGCCGATCTATGGTGTAGTAAAATGGTATCAGAGCTCTACCCGGCCGAAAGTGCATTGGCACTGCCCGTGTTCCATTTGTGTGTTTGTGAGATCGACGAGGACGTCGATCCTATAAGAGTGGGTGTTTGTAACATCCCACATCGATAAGAATATGAGTGTTTGAGACCTTTATAGATACAAGCCAACAGCTAATGTGTACCAAATTGCTAGCTTTTTCGGAAAGACCTATGGTAGGTTGTTAGGTCCGGTATGTATTTGATTGTGGGATTGGGTGTTATATAAAACATATATGGTATTTGCAAGATTTATATTAATATAGTGATATTTGTAAAATATGCTTCACAAAATGAAAAATTCTGCAAGAATTTATTTGAAGAAAAAAATGGACTTCAGGATTCTAATGAAATGGTGGACTCTATGTAACCTAACTATATATATATATATATATATATATATATATATTACCGAATTAATTGGCCTTTTATCAAATTAATTGGCCTCAGTTGGAAAAACTTAAGATAAAAAAGATTTAGACACTAGGTTGTGAGAGCTCTTCATGAACAATGATATTTCAAAATACTCAAGATCTTTAGATACATGAAACGAGAAATACGAGAGCAATAAGACAAAATTTGTTACCTTAAATGCTAAAGCAAGGTCAAATAAATTGATCAAAAAGCTCAAATCATTCCAGAGGAAAAATTAAATAAGTTAAGAACAGAGAGTGAAGAATCAGACTCTAATGCAAACTATAATGAATCCGATGTCAAGTTTAGACGGACTTTATGATTGTGAAAGGCTTTAAGAAGATGAAATGCAGGAAGTCAAATAGGATAGACAACTATTGAAAGAGAGGACCAAGCTCTGATCGGGTACAATTCAAGGGATAAAAAGGAGCCCAAATTTTATGAAATTGGACAAGTCCAAGATTAAATGCTATAATTATGATGGAATGAGGCATTTTACAACTTTGTGCGAAAAATTTAAATTTTGATAAGGGATCAAACAAGGTTATACTCACAAAAAATAAATGTTAGGCAGACACTGCAGATGCTCATAAAGATGTTAGTCCTATTGATAAGGTACACAAGGTTATTTTTAGGGTTATTACTGAATTTAATTTGAACTCATAATGTTTCTTAAAAATTTGAATTATGAATTTTAAGAATTAGTTTTTAGAGATGAATAGGCTGAAAACTAAAATATCAAAAATATAAAAATATATGATTACTTTGAAGGAGAGTTACTTTAATGTTAATTAGTAGTTAAAAAGAATGCGAGCTTGCTAAATACATGGAAAACATATGAATTTGAAAGTACCAAAAGGATTTAGATAAGGCTAATGAAACTATCAGAGTCTGGCTAACAAGAAAGAAAAAGAGACAGAGGAGCCAATGACCTACAAAAGGTTGTTAATGATAAATATAAGCGCAAACTTGTGAAAGTTTTGATAAAGTTTGATGAGCCCAAATCAACTTTTGAAAACTAGAACGAAATATAATTTCATTCCTGAAAATGTTAAAAAGTCTAGCACTAACGGTCAATATTGGACACATGTCTAAAAAATGATCAAAATTAAAATTGAAGGAGATAAAAAATAAAAAATAATGTGCAAATCTCTAAAAGAAACTAAACTGGTAAGCTAATGTACATAGAAAGACTTGTAATTCACCATTTATAAATTGAATATTTTTGGATCAACTTTAAAATTATAAAATTGATATTAATATCTACCATCGAGGCTCAACAATACAAAAGAACTTTTTTCTTTCTAATATATCTATAAGAGGATATCATTTGAAAAATATAGTCGATTTCTTCGTCTTTAGGCCACTGGCGGGTAGCAGGGAGTTTCGGGTTTAATACCAATATTTTAGCAACAAAACTAATTAATCTTAAGGTAGTACTGAAGGGATTGGTTTTTATGGAAATGAAGAATGTGCAAGCTCTTTATTTCACTAATATAAGGGGTTGTTTTTTTTTTGTTATAACTAGAAAATGAGGTATATTATCTCACGAGTGACTTCTCAATAAAGAAATCAAATGCAAGTACTATGATATATAGTGATTCGTTATAAATCGGCTTTGATTCTCTATCAACCAAAAAAGCGGGGTCATTTATTATAGTTAAAACTAAATTATTATCAGTCTGTTGGATTAATTATTTAATCTAAATGTATCATTTATTTAGATATTTCTTGTGATTAATTTTTGAATAAGTCAACTGTATATACGTGTGCTTATACGTGTTTGTATGCAGCTAGAATAGGTCTTAGTGGTTTAGTTTATTTAGGAAAGAGGTGGAGATAAATCATGTATATTGTTTCTGGTTTGTCGTGGCCACTTTAGTATTTAATTTTCTTTCTGCATTTATGTGATACTATCTCTTCAGTTATTAGTTTTTCATTCAGTGAAATCAACTATCTTAGTTATTCTTTGTTTACACTCTATACCTTCACAAAAAAAATACACACACCAACCTGAATGTCGATGGAAACCAGTAAAGGGAAAGAGAGTTCATTTGGCCTGATTTATCCAATTCTTACAAAAACAAACTACACGACATAGGCTATGAAAATGCAGGTCTTTATGCAAGCTCATGGCGTGTGCGAGGCTATAGAACCTAAGGATCCCAAGGCGGTTGTTGAAGGGAAGGCTGACAAGCGAGCATTAGCCATAATTTACTAAGGAATTTCTGAAGACCTACTATTGTCGATTGCAAATAAGAAGAATGCAAGGATGCATGGGAGACGATCAAAACTGTATATTTGGGTGCAGACAAAGTAAAGAAAGCAAAAGCTCAGACTCCTAAATCAGAGTTTGAGTCTCTTACCATGAAAGAAACTGAGCAGCTTGATGATTTATGTATGAGAATGAATGGTTTGGTTATGAACATTCGAGCCCTGGGAGAGACAATTGAAGAAGCATATATGGTTAAGAAACTCCTTCGAGCTATACCCACCATGTTTCTATAGATAGCTTCAGCTATTGAACAGTTTGGCGATTTGGAGCGAATATCTGTTGAGGAAACAGTCGGATCCCTTAAGGCTCACGAAGAAAGGTTGCGTGAGAAAATAGAGAGTGGATCAGCTTCTTCTCACAGAAGAAGAGTGGGTGAGGAGGGAGAGCAGAGATGGCCAGTTGCAGAACAAGGATGGTCAGTTACTCTTTACATGAGATGAATGGTTAAAATAAGAAAATAGAGGGGGCCTACATAGTAAAAATGAAGCTAGAGGCAGAGATTTTAATAGGGGTGGACGTGACAGAGCCAAAGTACAATGCTTTAACTGTAGTGCTTATGGCCATTACACTGCGAAGTGTCGTAAGCCCAAACGAAATAGAGAACATAAGAATAAAGTAAATTTGTCGTAGATAGGTAATGATGAACCTACACTTCTTCTCGCGAAGTTCCAGGACATCAAGAATAAAATGATTCTTCTAAATGAAGAAGGCCTGCATAAAAGGGGGATTGGCACAAATGGTAAATCCAGTGTATGGTATCTTAACAATGGGGCCAATCATCATATGACTGGCCAGCGATCGAGCTTTAGAGATTTGGATGAAAGCGTAATGGGGGAAGTAAAATTTGGTGATGGATATACAGTGACGATACAAGGAAAAGGGTCAATCCATTTTGCAATAATATAATCTCACTGGGGCAATTATATGAAAGTGGTAATAAGGTCGTTATTAAGGGAGAATATTTGTGGGTGTTGACGGAGGAATTTGGTATCAACAAAGTTTGAGGTTCGTCGCTGGAATCAAGATCTACGATGGTGGTTCTTCGCCTGAAAAGTGAGCGGAGTGTGGTGGTTGTGATGAATTGGGGGCTGAGATTGCTTAGGGTTGGTAGTGGCTCCTTATGGCTCTCGCTTCCGACCCCTTACAATTTGCCTACATATCCCTATTTATAAAGAATCAAGCCCACATAGTTCTTGGGGAACAAGAAATCTAATGGTCTTAGACTTCTTATTCCTAGGCCCGGTCCAGAATCCAACTTCTGCTAGCTTTAGGAATGTCCAACTATGAAGCCCAATCGTGAAGGCCCAAGGCTCGTTTGTAATCGTAGGACTTCACGGATAATGCATCTCCCTGCGCAAGGATAATATTCCGCTACAACTATCTCCCTTGAATTACGAATGCAGGTATAACCACGGTTCACTCCAAATGCCAGACGCGTTCCTGTCCCCCGAATGAGGATAACCCACCATATAGCAGGATAGGTGATCTCAAGCTCTTGGGTGCAAAGTGTAGGATGACTCCAAAGTTCTCCAACGAGGACACCCGTTGAATACAAGAACAGAGTTCCCAAAGCACACATCAAAGTTAACCCCGCATCCCCAACGAGGATACCCGTTGAATACAGGAGGAGGCCTTCAATCATCAGGCATACCCCTGGAGGCCTTCTAGCTTTTCACGGACATCCCCCTCCTTGACCGTCTCAAGGAGGGAATTCTTCAAAGAGTACTTGCAACAAATACGTTAGTGGAAATATCCTCCATTGCTCCCTCCATGTTTGCCTTGTCCTGAGTTTGCACCTGCTTGCCTGGTCTCGAGGTGAGGACAAGCCCAACTATCCCAATGAATCCAAAACTATGAATCTTCCAAGGCCACGACGCGTCCTCACCTTGTGGAATGCACACATTCTCCCTTGCATTGTGACTCAAACATATAGATAGTTCATATTCCATATTTCATCTTATGAGGGAGCGTCCTCACTCTACGAGGTGCACACACTTCTCTTTGCATTGTAATCCAAAACTCAAATAACCCCTAACCAACATTATACGCCACCAGGACGCGTCCTACCCCCAGGACGCATCCTCCCCTCATGCATTACGGCCTAAAACCTAATTCTTCATCCTTTTGCCCCAATTTAAACCCAACTGACATGTTCTTGACCTGAAATGATCCTTCACTAAATTTTGGCTATAACAACTACCCCCCGAATTCCATATGAAGTTGAAAATAAAATTGGAATTCTAGTATCTGAATCCAAGCAAAAATTTGTGCCATCCTCCAATAATATGAATGTGCGCCCATCGCATCTTCCTCTACGATGGGGTGTTCTCATCCTTAATTAGCAACGCCTTTAGGATTTTCATCGCCTTTAACACTTACAATTATCATTTCTTAATTTACGTATAAATACCATGCTTTCTCTGATTTTTTATTATTTTTTTTATTTTTTAGGACTCCATCTCTACCGTGACTAATCTTCAGGTGCTCAGATCTGGTATTTTCACCATCATTTTCTGTAATTGTGGAGTATTTCACCCGAGTATATGAAATCTTTATGAAGCAATTAGTAACCTCCCTAGAGTCATGGTAATGATCTTCTTCTCCACGGTAAATCTTTCTGCCAGACGTCAGTAAATCTCTAATTCTTCTTTCTTTTAAACAAATAATGGTATTCAAGGATTAAAACCAAAGGTCGAAACTTCTAGGGTACTCTACCATCATCCTATCTTTGAAGGGTGCGTTATCTGTAGTAGAGGCATCTTCCTTGATAAAAGTATTATCCTTGGAGGGTGCATCCTCTTTAAGATGAACGGTTTCCTCGACAAGACTTTCATCAGTGGAGCGTGTGTCCTTTGTAAGAGAAGCGCCTATCTTAAAAAGGAGTACTCATCTTTGGGGGCGCTTCCTCTGTAAGAGGAGCATCAACCCCGACAAGGTCTTCATACTTGGATTGCGCTTCTTTTGTAAAAGGAGCATCAACCTGGACAAGGTTATCATCCTTGGAGGGCGCTTCCTCCATAGAGGAGCATCAACCTCGACAAGATTTTTTTTTTCTTTTAAAAATCATGAAATATTTGATAATGCAAGTGAAGTATGAGTTTAGAGGATATGGTCATGCAGTACCTCCTAGATCAAGTGTATTCATTGAAGAAAGAGGCATTTCACGTAGAAGCATCTCAAGTGGAGGTATCTCAAGTAGATGCATCTCACAAGGAGGCATCTTACTGAAGGACTTTCCTCGAAGTTCAGTGTTTTCTTGAATTTGGTCATTTCCCTAATTTTGAGAAAAATCCATCTATCTTGCGCTCGTGGAACTCTACGATAAAAGAAACCATCACAGGCGTCCTACCCCCCGAGTGCGTGTCCTCTGTAAAAAACATCTATTTTGACAAGGTATTTATCCTTGGAGGACACATCCTCTCTAAAAGGAGCTTCTTACCTCAACAAGGGTTTTCATTTTTTTTTGGAGGGCGCATACTCATAACAAGGAGCGTCTACCTTGACAAGGTCTCCATCCTTGGAGGGTGCATCCTTCTTAAGAGGAGTCTCTACCTCGACAAGGGTCTTCTACAGAACCTTCATGTATCAAAACCAATTCCAAAATCAATATTTTTGGAGGAATTCTTGAATCTAGGTCAAAATCAATATCCTGGGGATCTTCGATGACCATATTTACAATTGAGGGCGCGTCCTCATTACTGGGAGCATCTACCTCTGGACAAAGTGAAGCTTCAAACATTGCAGAGACCGAGGGCGCGTCCTCCTTTGGAGGAGCATCAACCTCAGGGCAAGGCAAGGTTTCTAACATTGCATATCGTGAGGGCGCGTCCTCTCTTGGAAGAGCATCAACCACAGGAGAGTTATTCAAAATTTGAAACAATTCACTCATTCCTTCCAATATTTCTGCATTTACTTCTTGTTGCACGACATCTCCTTCACGCTCCATCATAGATTCCTCAATAATGCTGATCCTTAAACCATTTTTTCAATATTAAAAGTTCGACTGTGGACTTCATTCCCTTCGTGATCTGGTAGTATTGACTCTTTTAGGAGTGCGAGCATTACGCATATCGGTGATCTTAATTAATAGCTATGAATGTCTTCGATATCTGTTTAATTGCACCTTTGTTGTGGGTTCCCTTCTACCATCGCATATCATTGACCTACAAATTTCGTTGGGTAACAATCATGTGCATGCTATTTGAGTTACCGGCCTACAAATTGTCAATGTTCCCATTAGTTTTTTTCCCTTTATAGGCGCACACCTGACAACCTTCATGATAAAGATAAACATCGTCTTCACATCTTAAATTAATTTTTCCCTTGCTTGATCATCTAACAAGCAACTGTGATTTTAAAAGGCACGTCCTCATATATGTGCAATGCCACCATCTTACTTGCTATTTCATCATTCCTTTTTAACTCATCCGTGAATCCCATTTTATTATCGATCATCGATTCTGAGAATTAACCATGTACATACTTCTGTACCTGTATACAACACACATCATAGGATGCGTCCACTATAGTTGAGCACGTAGAGCAAGCAATACTCCCTGACTTTGTTTGGTCTCCAGCGGAACCCACATGTTGATTCCCTCACCTTATGCTTTAAAATTATGAAAAAGTCATGTATGCATTTTCTTTTTCTTGCACTCATCGTACAACTGCACCACCTTTTTCATTCAGTGCAAGGTATAGATAATCTGCACAATGGTAATTATTTTACTTTCACACACTGGCTCATCTTTTCGAAAGCAATACCAATTCCCTTATCCCCATCTAGTTTACCACAACAGACTATTTCATGCACATCTTTTCTTTATTTCATTCGCTTTGCTTTTGACTTGTGCACAAACTGGCCAAAAACTATGGTGGATGCACCCTTGCTGCGCGATTTTTCAGAAAATATATCTTCACCTTCTGTATATAACTCAGAAACCACACCATTTCTGTATATATCTGCTGTTTGTGTCTTGATGTCCAAGACGCGTCCTGTATGCTCCATACCCACACTTAAAATTAAAGGCGGGATATGTTAACTTCTTATTCCCATAGGCCTTTGTCTATTAATCCATCACCACCCACTTGCTATTTTATAAAGTATGCGCCTTTATTTTACTTTACGAAGGACGCGGCTTCAAGTTCAACTTACACAAATGCATGTACCAATGCATAAGTTATTTTGTTTCATCATCTAATGGACCATGCATTACCAAAACTATCGCTTCTCCGTATGTGATCATCATTTAGTAGCAATTTCTATTAAAATACTCACCTCTTGCTGCTTGTCACTAATTAAGCATCACTTAATTTGCCATTTCTTCCTTGCATTAATGGGAGTATATCACCATTTATCACCAATGTACATGTACATTTAGTATAGAATTAAATCACAATTTATTGTAATTTAATCTATTTATGTGAGATCCAAAATCAAGCATTTCCAATTCTCACTCCTACCTCATTCAATGCTGCTTCTTTCTAATTCCACAAAAAACCACAACTTGAAGTTATTATGCGGGTCCCGCCCTTAATTTAACTTCATACTTAATTTCATTACCATCTCTTTTCCCTTTTATTAAAATCATCTTGCACAAGCCTCTTTCATCCGTGTAGCAGTAGATGTACCATTTAATCATGCAGGCCCCACAAGCTATCTTTCATGAATTAAAAGAAAAGCATCTTAGGCATCGATTCTTTTCAATTTGCAAAATATACATCCACCAGTATAATTGTACACATGGAGCAGTTTATATCAATTCTTTTTTCCAATCATTTTATGGGCCTTTAGTTAAATCACCAGCATTCTTTTCCTTTTTGATGAACACGGCCCAAAGAAAATAAGTGGACGCGCCCTTGCTCCATTGATGTACCTGTGCAACCTCAAATTAACTTGATTAAAATGGTGTGGGCTCCATCACGACCAATTTGGATTTTGTCACTTATTAAATAAAAAAGGATGTGCAAAAATTGTTTGATCCTTCCAGCAGGCACACCAAATGCTTCTATACTTTTTTTTTGTTTTTGATGTTGACCCACCAAAATAACACAACCTTTCCTTACTTTTTTCATTTAGCCAGAAAGTCGCTGCCATTTTCTAAATTGTGAATGGCGCGTCCTTAGTGTGCATCATACCACCCTCGCTCTTTCTTAATTCACACACGGACGCGTCCTGTAATGGTTGTCGAGTCATCAGAGTTGCGCCACCATTAAATATCAATTTTCCTTTTCCATTTAATCTTGCTTCTCTGACATAAAAAAAAACTTTCCTATATTTCCTTTACGTGTTGCATCTGGTTTTCTTCAACAAGATGCACCCTTATGTTCTTCATTTCACATTATTTTTTAATATCCATACGTGAGATCAACAGGACAACATACCACATATTCCCTTTTACTCTTTAATTTTAACATTGCCACGAGTTTAGGCATTCCATCTAGCTTTAAGATGTGCCTCATACCTCCCACCAGTAGAGCTATGCGAGGGTACGTGAATTACAGAGGCGCTCTACACCCTGAGGACCCGTCCTCTAACCTTCCTCTCAATGAATTCCTTCTGTGATAATGTTCAAGCTGTCCTCCTCAGTTTTTCATAATCTCATTCATGTCTTATATCTCATGGAGGGGCTCTCTCATGTTCGCGGTGCCTTTTCCTATCCTCTCAGGAATTAAGGTGCACACGCGGTGAATCACGGGGCCTCACATCTCCAAAAATTTCTTATCTTCTCAAATTCCAATATAAAGAATCTCCTTATAATTATTTGTTAATTTCTTGTAGTCATTCCTTCTAAAATTCTATTTTTTTTCTTTTAAGGATGTGTTTTGGTAGGGAAACATTTGTGAGGATACATACTAAACAAATGGCATGCCCTAAAAAATTTGGACGCATCGTTTGGTTGTTGTTGTCAGGGCGCGCCCTGTGGTATGAAGGTTAAGTTCGTAGTTCCTTGAGGGAGCTCTCTGAAGATGAAGCGTCCTCCTCCAGATCTCGTGCAGAGCCACCCCCGGTTATCCTTGTCCATCATCATTGACAAGAGGTCATCACCTTCAATCTCTCTTGACTCCTCAGTTGGAAAGCGTCGTCCATGGATCTTCTTCGTGGTCGCAGCCTGCAACCTAGTCCATGGTTATCCTTTAGATTTTTTTTAAGAACCTTCATCATGGTGAAACATCTCTTCCTTCTGAGATTATGATCTTGATCAGCACCCCTCCTTCTAGCGCCAATTTGTTGATGGAGGAATTTGGTATCAACAAAGTTTGAGGTTTGTCGCCGAAATAAAGATCTACGATGGTGGTTCTTCGCCTGAAAAGTGAGCGGAGTGTGGTGGTTGTGATGAATTAGGGGCTGAGATTGCTTAGGGTTGGTGGTGGCTCCTTATGGCTCTCACTTCCGACCCCTTACAATTTGCCTACATATCCCTATTTATAGGGAATCAAGCCCACGTAGTTCTTGGGGAACAAGAAATCTAATGGGCTTAGACTTCTTATTCCTAAGCCCGGTCCAGAATCCATCTTCCGCTAGCTTTAGGAATGTCCAACTATGAGGCCCAACCGCGAAGGCCCAAGGCTCGTTTGTAATCGCAGGACTTCACGGATAATGCATCTCCCTGCGCAAGGATAACATTCTGCTACAGCTATCTCCCTTGAATCACGAACGCAGGTATAGCCACGGTTCACCCCAAATGCCAGACACGTCCCTGTCCCCCGAATAAGGATAACCCACCAGATAGCAGGACAGGTGATCTCAAGCTCTTGGGTGCAAAGTGTAGGATGACTCCAAAGTTCTCCAACGAGGACACCCGTTGAATACAAGAACAGAGTTCCCAAAGCACACATCAAAGTTAACCCCGCATCCCCAACGAGGATACCCGTTGAATACAGGAGGAGGCCTTCAATCATCAGGCATACCCCTGGAGGCCTTCTAGCTTTTCACGGACATCCCCCTCCTTGACCGTCTCAAGGAGGGAATTCTTCAAAGAGTACTTGCAACAAATACGTTAGTGGAAATATCCTCCATTGCTCCCTCCATGTTTGCCTTGTCCTGAGTTTGCACCTGCTTGCCTGGTCTCGAGGTGAGGACAAGCCCAACTATCCCAATGAATCCAAAACTATGAATCTTCCAAGGCCACGACGCGTCCTCACCTTGTGGAATGCACACATTCTCCCTTGCATTGTGACTCAAACATATAGATAGTTCATATTCCATATTTCATCTTATGAGGGAGCGTCCTCACTCTACGAGGTGCACACACTTCTCTTTGCATTGTAATCCAAAACTCAAATAACCCCTAACCAACATTATACGCCACCAGGACGCGTCCTACCCCCAGGACGCATCCTCCCCTCATGCATTACGGCCTAAAACCTAATTCTTCATCCTTTTGCCCCAATTTAAACCCAACTGACATGTTCTTGACCTGAAATGATCCTTCACTAAATTTTGGCTATAACAACTACCCCCCGAATTCCATATGAAGTTGAAAATAAAATTGGAATTCTAGTATCTGAATCCAAGCAAAAATTTGTGCCATCCTCCAATAATATGAATGTGCGCCCATCGCATCTTCCTCTACGATGGGGTGTTCTCATCCTTAATTAGCAACGCCTTTAGGATTTTCATCGCCTTTAACACTTACAATTATCATTTCTTAATTTACGTATAAATACCATGCTTTCTCTGATTTTTTATTATTTTTTTTATTTTTTAGGACTCCATCTCTACCGTGACTAATCTTCAGGTGCTCAGATCTGGTATTTTCACCATCATTTTCTGTAATTGTGGAGTATTTCACCCGAGTATATGAAATCTTTATGAAGCAATTAGTAACCTCCCTAGAGTCATGGTAATGATCTTCTTCTCCACGGTAAATCTTTCTGCCAGACGTCAGTAAATCTCTAATTCTTCTTTCTTTTAAACAAATAATGGTATTCAAGGATTAAAACCAAAGGTCGAAACTTCTAGGGTACTCTACCATCATCCTATCTTTGAAGGGTGCGTTATCTGTAGTAGAGGCATCTTCCTTGATAAAAGTATTATCCTTGGAGGGTGCATCCTCTTTAAGATGAACGGTTTCCTCGACAAGACTTTCATCAGTGGAGCGTGTGTCCTTTGTAAGAGAAGCGCCTATCTTAAAAAGGAGTACTCATCTTTGGGGGCGCTTCCTCTGTAAGAGGAGCATCAACCCCGACAAGGTCTTCATACTTGGATTGCGCTTCTTTTGTAAAAGGAGCATCAACCTGGACAAGGTTATCATCCTTGGAGGGCGCTTCCTCCATAGAGGAGCATCAACCTCGACAAGATTTTTTTTTTCTTTTAAAAATCATGAAATATTTGATAATGCAAGTGAAGTATGAGTTTAGAGGATATGGTCATGCAGTACCTCCTAGATCAAGTGTATTCATTGAAGAAAGAGGCATTTCACGTAGAAGCATCTCAAGTGGAGGTATCTCAAGTAGATGCATCTCACAAGGAGGCATCTTACTGAAGGACTTTCCTCGAAGTTCAGTGTTTTCTTGAATTTGGTCATTTCCCTAATTTTGAGAAAAATCCATCTATCTTGCGCTCGTGGAACTCTACGATAAAAGAAACCATCACAGGCGTCCTACCCCCCGAGTGCGTGTCCTCTGTAAAAAACATCTATTTTGACAAGGTATTTATCCTTGGAGGACACATCCTCTCTAAAAGGAGCTTCTTACCTCAACAAGGGTTTTCATTTTTTTTTGGAGGGCGCATACTCATAACAAGGAGCGTCTACCTTGACAAGGTCTCCATCCTTGGAGGGTGCATCCTTCTTAAGAGGAGTCTCTACCTCGACAAGGGTCTTCTACAGAACCTTCATGTATCAAAACCAATTCCAAAATCAATATTTTTGGAGGAATTCTTGAATCTAGGTCAAAATCAATATCCTGGGGATCTTCGATGACCATATTTACACTTGAGGGCGCGTCCTCATTACTGGGAGCATCTACCTCTGGACAAAGTGAAGCTTCAAACATTGCAGAGACCGAGGGCGCGTCCTCCTTTGGAGGAGCATCAACCTCAGGGCAAGGCAAGGTTTCTAACATTGCATATCGTGAGGGCGCGTCCTCTCTTGGAAGAGCATCAACCACAGGAGAGTTATTCAAAATTTGAAATAATTCACTCATTCCTTCCAATATTTCTGCATTTACTTCTTGTTGCACGACATCTCCTTCACGCTCCATCATAGATTCCTCAATAATGCTGATCCTTAAACCATTTTTTCAATATTAAAAGTTCGACTGTGGACTTCATTCCCTTCGTGATCTGGTAGTATTGACTCTTTTAGGAGTGCGAGCATTACGCATATCGGTGATCTTAATTAATAGCTATGAATGTCTTCGATATCTGTTTAATTGCACCTTTGTTGTGGGTTCCCTTCTACCATCGCATATCATTGACCTACAAATTTCGTTGGGTAACAATCATGTGCATGCTATTTGAGTTACCGGCCTACAAATTGTCAATGTTCCCATTAGTTTTTTTCCCTTTATAGGCGCACACCTGACAACCTTCATGATAAAGATAAACATCGTCTTCACATCTTAAATTAATTTTTCCCTTGCTTGATCATCTAACAAGCAACTGTGATTTTAAAAGGCACGTCCTCATATATGTGCAATGCCACCATCTTACTTGCTATTTCATCATTCCTTTTTAACTCATCCGTGAATCCCATTTTATTATCGATCATCGATTCTGAGAATTAACCATGTACATACTTCTGTACCTGTATACAACACACATCATAGGATGCGTCCACTGTAGTTGAGCACGTAGAGCAAGCAATACTCCCTGACTTTGTTTGGTCTCCAGCGGAACCCACATGTTGATTCCCTCACCTTATGCTTTAAAATTATGAAAAAGTCATGTATGCATTTTCTTTTTCTTGCACTCATCGTACAACTGCACCACCTTTTTCATTCAGTGCAAGGTATAGATAATCTGCACAATGGTAATTATTTTACTTTCACACACTGGCTCATCTTTTCGAAAGCAATACCAATTCCCTTATCCCCATCTAGTTTACCACAACAGACTATTTCATGCACATCTTTTCTTTATTTCATTCGCTTTGCTTTTGACTTGTGCACAAACTGGCCAAAAACTATGGTGGATGCACCCTTGCTGCGCGATTTTTCAGAAAATATATCTTCACCTTCTGTATATAACTCAGAAACCACACCATTTCTGTATATATCTGCTGTTTGTGTCTTGATGTCCAAGACGCGTCCTGTATGCTCCATACCCACACTTAAAATTAAAGGCGGGATATGTTAACTTCTTATTCCCATAGGCCTTTGTCTATTAATCCATCACCACCCACTTGCTATTTTATAAAGTATGCGCCTTTATTTTACTTTACGAAGGACGCGGCTTCAAGTTCAACTTACACAAATGCATGTACCAATGCATAAGTTATTTTGTTTCATCATCTAATGGACCATGCATTACCAAAACTATCGCTTCTCCGTATGTGATCATCATTTAGTAGCAATTTCTATTAAAATACTCACCTCTTGCTGCTTGTCACTAATTAAGCATCACTTAATTTGCCATTTCTTCCTTGCATTAATGGGAGTATATCACCATTTATCACCAATGTACATGTACATTTAGTATAGAATTAAATCACAATTTATTGTAATTTAATCTATTTATGTGAGATCCAAAATCAAGCATTTCCAATTCTCACTCCTACCTCATTCAATGCTGCTTCTTTCTAATTCCACAAAAAACCACAACTTGAAGTTATTATGCGGGTCCCGCCCTTAATTTAACTTCATACTTAATTTCATTACCATCTCTTTTCCCTTTTATTAAAATCATCTTGCACAAGCCTCTTTCATCCGTGTAGCAGTAGATGTACCATTTAATCATGCAGGCCCCACAAGCTATCTTTCATGAATTAAAAGAAAAGCATCTTAGGCATCGATTCTTTTCAATTTGCAAAATATACATCCACCAGTATAATTGTACACATGGAGCAGTTTATATCAATTCTTTTTTCCAATCATTTTATGGGCCTTTAGTTAAATCACCAGCATTCTTTTCCTTTTTGATGAACACGGCCCAAAGAAAATAAGTGGACGCGCCCTTGCTCCATTGATGTACCTGTGCAACCTCAAATTAACTTGATTAAAATGGTGTGGGCTCCATCACGACCAATTTGGATTTTGTCACTTATTAAATAAAAAAGGATGTGCAAAAATTGTTTGATCCTTCCAGCAGGCACACCAAATGCTTCTATACTTTTTTTTTTTGTTTTTGATGTTGACCCACCAAAATAACACAACCTTTCCTTACTTTTTTCATTTAGCCAGAAAGTCGCTGCCATTTTCTAAATTGTGAATGGCGCGTCCTTAGTGTGCATCATACCACCCTCGCTCTTTCTTAATTCACACACGGACGCGTCCTGTAATTGTTGTCGAGTCATCAGAGTTGCGCCACCATTAAATATCAATTTTCCTTTTCCATTTAATCTTGCTTCTCTGACATAAAAAAAAACTTTCCTATATTTCCTTTACGTGTTGCATCTGGTTTTCTTCAACAAGATGCACCCTTATGTTCTTCATTTCACATTATTTTTTAATATCCATACGTGAGATCAACAGGACAACATACCACATATTCCCTTTTACTCTTTAATTTTAACATTGCCACGAGTTTAGGCATTCCATCTAGCTTTAAGATGCGCCTCATACCTCCCACCAGTAGAGCTATGCGAGGGTACGTGAATTACAGAGGCGCTCTACACCCTGAGGACCCGTCCTCTAACCTTCCTCTCAATGAATTCCTTCTATGATAATGTTCAAGCTGTCCTCCTCAGTTTTTCATAATCTCATTCATGTCTTATATCTCATGGAGGGGCTCTCTCATGTTCGCGGTGCCTTTTCCTATCCTCTCAGGAATTAAGGTGCACACGCGGTGAATCACGGGGCCTCACATCTCCAAAAATTTCTTATCTTCTCAAATTCCAATATAAAGAATCTCCTTATAATTATTTGTTAATTTCTTGTAGTCATTCCTTCTAAAATTCTATTTTTTTTCTTTTAAGGATGTGTTTTGGTAGGGAAACATTTGTGAGGATACATACTAAACAAATGGCATGCCCTAAAAAATTTGGACGCATCGTTTGGTTGTTGTTGTCAGGGCGCGCCCTGTGGTATGAAGGTTAAGTTCGTAGTTCCTTGAGGGAGCTCTCTGAAGATGAAGCGTCCTCCTCCAGATCTCGTGCAGAGCCACCCCTGGTTATCCTTGTCCATCATCATTGACAAAAGGTCATCACCTTCAATCTCTCTTGACTCCTCAGTTGGAAAGCGTCGTCCATGGATCTTCTTCGTGGTCGCAGCCTGCAACCTAGTCCATGGTTATCCTTTAGATTTTTTTTAAGAACCTTCATCATGGTGAAACATCTCTTCCTTCTGAGATTATGATCTTGATCAGCACCCCTCCTTCTAGCGCCAATTTGTTGATGGAGGAATTTGGTATCAACAAAGTTTGAGGTTTGTCGCCGAAATAAAGATCTACGATGGTGGTTCTTCGCCTGAAAAGTGAGCGGAGTGTGGTGGTTGTGATGAATTAGGGGCTGAGATTGCTTAGGGTTGGTGGTGGCTCCTTATGGCTCTCACTTCTGACCCCTTACAATTTGCCTACATATCCCTATTTATAGGGAATCAAGCCCACGTAGTTCTTGGGGAACAAGAAATCTAATGGGCTTAGACTTCTTATTCCTAAGCCCGGTCCAGAATCCATCTTCCGCTAGCTTTAGGAATGTCCAACTATGAGGCCCAACCGCGAAGGCCCAAGGCTCGTTTGTAATCGCAGGACTTCACGGATAATGCATCTCCCTGCGCAAGGATAACATTCCGCTACAGCTATCTCCCTTGAATCACGAACGCAGGTATAGCCACGGTTCACCCCAAATGCCAGACACGTCCCTGTCCCCCGAATAAGGATAACCCACCAGATAGCAGGACATGTGATCCCAAGCTCTTGAGTGCAAAATACAGGATGACTCCAAAGTTCTCCAACGAGGATACCTGTTGAATAAAAGAACAGAGTTCCCAAAGCACACACCAAAGTTAACCCCGCATCCCCAACGAGGACACCCGTTGAATACAGGAGGAGTCCTTCAATCATCAGGCATACCCCTGGAGGCCTTCTAGCTTTTCACGGACATCCTCCTCCTTGACCGTCTCAAGGAGGGAATTCTTCAAAGAGTACCTGCAACAAATACATTAGTGAAAATATCCTCCATTGCTCCCTCCATGTTTGCCTTGTCCTGAGTTTGCACCTACTTGCCTGGTCTCGAGGTGAGGACAAGCCCAACTATCCCAATGAATCCAAAACTATGCATCTTCCAAGGCCAGGACGCGTCCTCACCTTGTGGAATACACACATTCTCCCTTGCATTGTGACTCAAACATATAGATAGTTCATATTCCACATTTCATCTTATGAGGGCGCGTCCTCACTCTACGAGGTGCACACACTTCTCTTTGCATTGTAATCCAAAACTCAAATAACTTGTAGCCAATATTATACGCCACCAGGACGCGTCCTAACCCCAGGACGCGTCCTCCATTCATGCATTGCGGCCTAAAACCTAATTCTTCATCCTTTTGCCCTAATTTAAACCCAACTGACATGTTCTTGACCCGAAATGATCCTTTACCAAATTTTGGATAAAAGACTGATGTAATATGTTAAGTTACACATCAGTTTAACAAGTTTTTCGATGTTAATGTATCATATTGCTTTATATGTGATAAGTTTAAAATGATATATATGACATATAAATGAATAACTGAAACCATAGTGAAGGTATACATTGAAGAAAAATACATCACATTGTTAAGAAAAAGGATGTCTAAACTATGTATAGACATCGGCTAATAAGCGATGTGTAATGCACCAACCTTTCTCATCACATGCAAAGACATCGCTTGGACTTTAAATAGACATCGGCTAATAAGCGATGTCTATTGACAAATTTCTAGTAGTGTTGGATCCAGTTTGGCTGCCCCCTTGATCTTTCCCAAGTATATTTTTCTCCCTTAAACCCTAAATCTTTCAACTCACACTCATTCAAAGTATCCCGAAAACCTGTTAGTAAGCTATACGGCTGCTTTCACCCTCCTCTCTTTTCATCTTCATATATCATATCATTAAAATCCCCGATGACGCACCAAGGCAGCACTTATTCCCTTGCCAATTCCTTCAATAACCCCCATGATTCTTGCCTACGCCCTCTCTCCGGGTAGTCGTAAAACCCTGTATAATGCCATCATCCTAATTGCTCATTCTCCACTTCCACATCGATATAATTCCTTGTAATTTTCCTTACCTTACAACCATATTTGTTTTCCCACAGCAAAGCGAGCCTCCCACTACGCCCATGCACATCCACTGCTACGAACTCAGCAAAATAAATAATTTTACATAATTCCTTTATTTTATTCTCTTTAATTAGGTTGTTTTTGTTACTTTCTATCTCCAATCTCTCCCAGAGATTTGTTATAGATAGTCTTTTCTATGGCCTGTCATAGATCATAGGGTGAATCCCTTGTATATTCTTCTCTTTTTTCTCTATAAAATCGCAATTTAGCAAAAAAAAAGTTTCTGATAAAAAATAATATTGGGCTTTTTTTTGTTGGGTAACTTCTTTAAAGAAATGAATTATCCGTGGTTTACCCAACCCACGACAATTTAAGGCTAAGAAACTTATTGTCCTAGGCGGGCTTGGTAACCAAGACCCGCCTCTAATCAATTTTTTGTCCCATCAACCAAAATAATATTATCCGAAAATTAATCTCCCTTATTTATCTCCATATTTTCTTTTAAATCACTCCTTTTACGCTTCATATCCATTACAACTGTTTCCTTTTCCAAATTCCCTCTAACTGCCTCAATCGATCCCAAAACTTCAGCATCCTCTGGATTATGCATATCCCGTATATTTTGCTCAGCAATTCAAATTACTCTATCCACCCCAGAAATTTCGTACACCTTGCCATCTGTCTCCATGAAATTAGCCATGACAGTTTCTTCACCCCGAATTGTTTCTGTCGCCAACTCCTTGCCGTCCGACCACTTATTCTGAGCTCCATTACCACCATTATGTAGCCATTTTGATCCCAAGCTTTGGGGTCTCATATTCTTACTTGGAGCACGTAACCACGCCCCATAGGATCTCTCAATCACTTTCGTTGGATTCGCGTATACCACCTCACAATCCCTATTGGAATGTTCAAGTTTACCACAAACAAAACAAAATGTACCCAGTCGTTCATATTTAAAATTTATCCAATGACAACTTCCATTTTATCGTTTCAACTTCATTCGCCATTTGATTGGTTTCTCAATATCCATTGCTACCCGAATCCTCCCATACTACTTCCATCCTCTATTTATATATAATGGATTTGTTTTAATGAATAGTCCAACATGATTCCCCACACTATGAAGGATTCTCTCTGATAACATCCCAGCAGGTATATCATACAGTACTGCTCTTTATTTTATGTTGGAATTGTTTTTTCAAGCCATACTTTTCCGAATTGGACTAGTTCTAGAAGTAGTAGCTAATGAGTAATGTTCCCACACGTCACAAATTTAACCATAAGAATCATCAGTTTGAATGTCCAGTCCTTTATTCAGGAAGGGTGGAGGCTATTAAGTTCAATTTAATTCTTAAAATTCTCAATATCAGATAAAATTTTAGGAAATAATTATCTTAGTGATCAGTAATATTTCTAACAAACTACAAAATTATGATATGCATAGCAAATGCACAAATACTTCTAACAAACTATAAAATTAAGAGATGCATCCAAAAGCAGCTAAGAAGAAATGCAGTGCTGAAATGCAAAAATATATTCGGTAAGTTGCAGCCATATTTGCTACAACAAAAAATGCAATTCTAAATATAAACTAAAATAGTTATACAATTTAAACTAAATTTTAACCTATTATGCAACATCCCACTTTTGCAAATATTTTCAGAGTAAAATAATATTTTAGCAAATCTTTTAGTTGGTAAAATAACAAATAATTTTACAAAAAAATGTATTTTTGTAAAATTCCCTTAGTTAACTTATCTACACTTAATAGCTAACGAACTAGTCCTTATCTTTATTTCAATATAAAAATACCTGTTTATTTAACTATTTCAGCGGTGGACAAATAGCTGCAATTCAATTTCTAGCGGCTAAATTCACTTTCTACTAGCTCACGACATATTATGTTAGCAACAAAAACATTTTTATCTCAAACAATAGTAAAAATTATGAAGAAAAATTATTTTTACAGCCGGGAAAATCCTTAAAACATATATACCAAATATATTCAGGCAAGTTGTAAATGTTTATATTCCTTTTGTGATGTAAAATGACAGGGTTAGATATTATGGACTATGTTTCAAATAGGGAAAATTATTTCAAAAATTTCTCGATTATATGTTTTTATTGTCTAGGTACATGATCTATTTTTTAATATATTACAATACATAAACATTTCAACAATCTTATTTACATCCTTCCCTTTAATTTTAACTAACGTTTGTTAGTCAATTAGGTCCTTTAACTTCTTCAATATGAGATTTTTTGATTAGTTGATGAATTTAAGGGAGTCAAAAGTTTTGGAAGGTCAACTGAAAAGATTCATGTAGTTTCAATTGTGGAGGATGGCCTGAAATTGGTAGTTTTGTCACTGCCTACTGGAAAATGACAGCCACCATTCATGTCATTCTACACCATTAAAACCTAGATAGATATTTTCGGTTTGAAATCTCTAAACTTCTTAAATCCTCAATTTCATCATTGGATAAGGAAAACACCCCCAAATTTGAGAAGTTGAAGAACCCTAATTGATTAATGGACCTTAGTCAAATTCTGTCGGAAAGACTGTAATCAAATTTCTGAAAAGTTAAAGTTCACCAACATTTGTTTTTTTGGTCGAGGACCTTAAAAAAATAACCTATATTTTAACGACCTATGAATTAATTATTCCATTTAAATATAATTTATTTAGTTATTTTTTATCATTAGATGTTTAGTGGCAAATAATTAAAAAGAGAACTATTATTTTAGGATCATTTAGAAGGCATATGTAGTGGGCGAGTTAGTGGTATTATAGAGTTAATTATGTATTTACCCAGTAATTAATAGTATTGGAAACTTATAAATTGACTAGTTTATTTGAGTTATATGTAATGAAAATGAAACGCTATTACTTACAAAATGCTGTCTTTTTGTACTAATTTGTCCAACATATCTACCAAAAATGTGTGATCTAGAGCATGTGAGATTTTTATACAAATACACTTTTCATATCCACTGACATCAAATAATATTTATGTCAAAATAATGTCTCTATTCTAGCGTTCATTGATGGGTCATCATGATGAAATTGTACATGAAATTTATGAGTTTCTAGAAAGTTATTGAGAATGATATCAATTCTACTCCTCTTTTTGAAAATCATTCACTAATTCAAATCAAGAAACACGAAGAAGGAATAACAGGAAGCCAAAGTTACTTTCATGTACCCATTTAGAGGTTATTATCACAACAATTATACATAGGTTGTGAATCTACTAAAGAAGCATGTGACATCATTAAGGAGTTCCAAGGAAACAAATAAACCAAACTTATACAAATTCTCAATGTAAAGAGGGAGTTTTAGATGATGTGGATGAAAAGTAATGAATGTTTTAAAGAATATGGGAGTAGGTTGATGTCATAGTCAATTAAATCAAAAGATTACTTGATGGAGAATTTTTGAAGTTATAGAGTAGTGGACAAATTTTTAGTAATAGATTAATTATCATATAGGTCATTATTATGCTCCAACATGTTAATTAATTCATCAAGAAATTTTTTGTCTATATTAAACCATTCATGACAAGACCTGATTCATTGTGTTAAATAATTTTAAAAAAATTGGCTCAAAAAGATGTCTCATGGTTAGGTGTGACTTATTGATGTCCATTTTAGACTATACTAGTATATATAATTAAACATTTACACTTAATTTCAATTAAGTTCTTTGGGTTCTGTTTTAAGGTGGTTCTGTCCTGAACTTTAGCATATATATATATAATTTTCATTTGATTTTTTTGGATTATTCATTTCCCAAAAATGGTTTTTAATGACTATAATCATCTATATAGCCGAAACATCCACGTAGATAACACGTCAGTCACCTTAATGAGAAAGATTTATTTTAGCTTTGACTTTGAAAAAATTTCATGATATCATATACATTTTCTTTAAGTTATTTAAATGAGATAAATTTTCACCGTGACTCATTTGATTTAATAGAACAGACTAAATGACCCATATGATAATTAACATTATAATAACTCTTTGAGAGAGGTGTGTGACTAAAATTTCTTTTCTTGAAAATACTAAATATCTCTCAAAATTAACAGTTTGAGAATTAATTAATTCACTCCATGCAAAATTAATTAACTTTCTGTATTAAGTAAATAAAAAATTTATAACAAATTATAAATGGAACCTACTTTATTAAATTGTAAAATGTAAACAAGGCTATGGATGACATGGGCTATGTATCTTGTAAGAGCTTTAATGTACGAGCATTATTGAAATCATTCAGAGGAAAAGTTTTTGTATTTAATAAAAGCTTAAACCTGCAACTTAATAATACGCAACACGTATACTTTGCGAAAATGAAAGACACCAGAACAGAGAGATAAACTCACTTGTATTATTAGCTGATAAACATGTATAAAGAAAACATTGAAAGATACAATACAACCAGATAAAGAAAACCGAAATAATAACAACTACTTCCTAATAAAACTCCAACTCCCACTTATTCAAAACTGCTTCTACAAACTCTGAGAACGGAAAATGGCTTATTCTTTTGGGTATTATGTGGCACATCAACTAGTAACATCTAGTTTAGATTAATTCCAACATATTCCCCTATAATCTAAACTATTTTTTTCAAATTCTGAATGCCTAATAATGCACACATTTTTTTGAAATTTCACAGTAGACATGGCCTTTGTTAACGTATCTGCATGCTATTCCTCCGTATTTATATGCTTAATCATAATTTCACCACGCTCTACACATTCGTGAATAAAGTGGTAACATATGTCAATATGCTTACTCCTCCCGTGAAGCAATAACAGTTGCTGCCATGAACTCAGCTTCACACGTGGATAAAGCCACACATCACTATTTTTGTGAAACCCATGACACTAAACTCTCGTTTAGATAAAATACCATGCCTCCTGTACTTCTTCTATCTTCAATATTACTAGCCATATCACTGTCCGAGTAACCAGATAATATGTAATTTCCAACTCCCTTCCTCTAAACTAAACCACACTCCAACGTTGCTTTCACATAACGTAAAATACGTTTAACTGCATTCAAGTGGAGTACTGTCAATACGTTTAACTGCATTCAAGTGGAGTACTGTGGGACGCTCCATAAATATGCTAACAATCCCAACTGAGAACGCAATATCGGGTCGAGTATGGACTAGGTACCTTAGACCTCCTACCTAACTTTTAAATAAAGTAGAGTCAACAGAATTACCCTCTTGATCCTTGTCGATCGGTAGTTTAGGTTCCATGGGGTATTTTGCTGGATTGCAGTCATTTAGCCCTATTTTCTCGAGTAACTTTCTAGCATAGGCTGTTTTCTTTAACTCAGTGTACCCTGATTTCTGAATTACCTCAATACCGAGATAATGAGTTAGCTTACCAAGATCACACATCTCGAATTCTTTCCCCACCTATTTTTTTAACTTGAGAATATTCCATACACTCGTTCCTGTAAGCAATAAATCATCTACATAGACACAATGATTACCACTTCATCTCCTTCACATTTAGTATAAACCGCATGTTCATAGGGACATTTTGTGAAGCCCAACTGTTCAAGACATTTGCTTAATTTTTCATACCATACCCGTGGCGCCTGTATCAAATCCTATAAAGCTTTGATCAATTGGTACACCATATCTTCGCTGTATTCTTTGACAAATCCTTCCGGTTGCGTGATATACATTATCTCCATCAATTCTCCGTTAAGAAAAGTTGACTTCACATCTAAGTGGTGCTCGTCCCAGCCATTTTTCGCTACCAATAATCTCACTATCTCTAAATATGTAACAGGTGCAAACACCTCCTCAAAATCTATGCTTTGTCTTTGAACGTATCCCTTTACAAAGAGTCTGGCCTTATATTTGATTATCTCACCACTATCATTCTTCTTTAGCTTATATACCCACTTAAGTCCGATTGGTTTTTGTCCAGGTGGTAACTCAAACAACTTCCAGGTATTATTTTTGTTAATTGCATCAATCTCATCTTTCATCGCCATCTTCCATGCCTTCTTTGTCACAGCTTGGCTATAACTGGTTGGTTCATCAACTGCCAAAATGAGTAGTTCATGTTCCAACCCCACTTCTTGAGTTTCATTATAAATGTCACTGAGTAGTCAAAATTTTTCTGGCTCACTACTTCCACTTGAAGCTTCTGAATTACTTGGACTACTTCTATTTGAGACTCCAGAATTAATTGGTGTTGCTGGGGTATTCTTCTCGGGTTCAGTGAAAGAACTCACACTTTTTAAAGAATCACTCACAATTGTACCATGACTTGTAGGAGTGAATGGTTCTTCCTCTGCCTCATGATTTCTCGGCTCTGCCAAATTGTATCCAGACACTGTGAATGGTTCAAATTGTGGTAAATCCTTGTATTGCTCTGAATCCCATTCCCAGGCTTTATGTTCTTCAAATACAATATCCCTGCTCATCACGATTTTTCCAGAACTTGGATCATAAAGTATGCAAGCTTTCGTTCCCAGTTCTCTTCCAAGATAGATTGCCACTTTGCTGCAATTATCAAGCTTAGAAGTGTGTACACTTGGCATTTTCATATATGCCACACAACCAAATATTCGTAGATGACTAATGTCAGAATTGTTGTCGGTCCATGCCTTGTATAGTGTTTCCCCTATCAATGTACGGTGGGCAAACTATTCAGTAGATACACAGAATGGCGGATTGCTTTTCCCCTTAACTGCGAAGATAACTTCTTTTCTTTCAGAAGACTTCCTGTCATAGCTACAATAGTTCGAGTTTTTCGCTCAACCACCCCATTTTTACTGTGGGGTGTAAGGTGCAGTGAATTGCCTCGATATGCCTGGATTATCACAATAATCAGTGAATTGTTTCGAGCAAAACTCTCCCCCTCTATTTGTTCACAGTAATTTGATATTTTTCTCTGATTCTCGTTCGACCAAAATCCTAATTTTCTTGAAAACCCCAGTGCCTCATCTTTGCTGGTTAACATGTAAACCCACATTGCCCTGCTATAGTCGTTGACTAGTAACAAAAAATATTTGTTCCCTACCTTTATTTCTGGTGTTATTGGACCACATAAATCTCCTTGAATTAATTTTATTTCTGTTTTGCACGGAAGTTTTCTTGTAGAGGGAAAGATTTTTTTATCAGTTTTGACATCAAGCATCCAACGCAGACCTCTTTCGGTTGGACTAGTTGCGGAATGCCTCTCACCATGTTCTTCTCAGATATCAGCATCATTGCTTGGTAATTCACGTGGCCATGGCGTGAGTGCCAAAACCTTGACGTACTTTTCAAACTTGACATAAACAAGATGGCTTGCTGGGTTCCAAAATAATTTTGTATAATCTATTAATAAATCTTTTAACCTTCATCAAGAATCGATTTTCCTCCTCATATACCCACATAAAATATCCATTCAAAATAACTCTATTTCCATTTTCGGATAATTGTCCAATACTTATAATGTTGCTACGCAAATTAGGAATATAGTATACCTCATGAAATGCTCTTTCCTTGCTGTCTTTGCACCTAACCGCCACTGAGCCTTTTCTTCTAATCTCAACAGCAACTGACTGCTAGTCTTCTCTGGTTGACCGCCTAGCCTTTCTTCATGCGCATTCAGTGAGCCAACTGCTTCTTCTAGGGACATGTCCTCTAAATCCCTGAATCATTCTATAGCTAACCTGATTTGTATGAAATTTTATGGAACTGCTCTTAACAATTTTTTCACTATGTAGCTCTCCTCCACTGTCTCTCCTAAGGCCCTCATATTGGTCACCAATCCACTTATCTTAATGCTAAAATTATCTATTATTCTGTATTATTCATACTTAGAGTTTCAAACTCTGCTTTTAGTTTTTGAACTTTTGCCTTTTTGACACGATCAGCTTCCAAACACATCATTCTTTGGCTATTATCTTCTCAGCCACTGACAATAAAATATCCTCAGCATTGGCTTGGTAAATGGTAGCCAATGCTATATTGTCTTCCTTGGTTTAAATCATAGCCTTTGGATGTGCAGGCTCGATAGCATCCCAAATCCCGTGAGCCTCCATAAAGACTCTCATTTTGAGTGACCATGCCGTGTAATTGCTTTTAGACAGCATCGGGTAACTCAGCGTTACTATACCTTCTTTATTTTTGTTGTCCTCCATCATATTTGTCCTTGCCATGTATTTTGGCATTCACCGAACACGGGCTCTAATACCAAATAAAATCTTAAACCTGCAACTTAATAATACACACCACATATAATTTGCTGAAATGAAAGACACCATAGCAGAGAGATAAACTCACTAATATTATTAGCTGATAAATATGCTTAAAGAAAACATTGAAAGATACAATACAACTAGATAAAGGAAAGAAAATTACTGCTACTGGAATACCTAAATAATAGCAACTACTTCCTAATAAAACTCCAACTCTCCCACTTATTCAAAACTGCTTCTACAAACTTTTAGAACAGACAAGGACTTATTCTTGTGGGTATTATATTGCACAACAACTAGTAACGTCTAGTTTAGATTGATTTCAACATGTAAAATCTAAGTCAGGTGGTCTAAATCATTAATATTAATAGCATCAAAAGTAATTTAAAAGAACACCTGTAGTACTGCAAATTTCTATAACCGGAAATGACTTCGAACACTCTAAATAGCCTAAAAGTAAAGAAAAACCTGGCTATCTATTTTAATAAAACTAAAAGAAACTTGATTACCTGTACTTTTGTCCACTTGAAACTGTTAAGCATTGTTGCGCTACATTTCCTCCTAAAATGAGACCTAAAATGAGACCTAAACATACTCATAGCACTATAAACAAAAGATAATTTATATGTAAGTAACATAACATTGACCCACATGCATTTTAGGTTTTTAAAATATAGGGAATACTTTAATTATTTACTAACGTCTCTTCAAGAGCTTTCATATTGCATTGATCCAAAATTGTTTTCGTCTTTCCGAAAGCACCTCTCTCTTTTAGGAGGATTACAACATGTTACCCATGGTTCGTAGTTTCATTATTGCATACATTATTTCCGGGAAGGATATTTAACAGGTCAGTAACATAATGCCAAGGGTTGATACAAACAACGATTAGTATCCACCGTTTAAACTGGTACAATTTGGGTATTTAATCACAATTTTATCTCTCATAATAATGTTAGTGTTGCCAAGTTTTCGTTGTTGGTGTTTTTTTATAATTTTTTATTTGCAAAATTACTACATGTGCCTAAATATAATCAATGCAGATGAATAACATACAATATTATTGATATAATCTTCAGAATTATCTAAAAACATTCAAAGTGACTACAATAACGTGTGTCAAATAATGAATCTTTAAAATTTTTGGGTCAAATCTCGATTCTGAGTCCGAAATAAGTCTGAAAACGCGGGCCTGAAAACGCGGGCCCAAATACCACAACCTTATATAAACAACAAGCCCACTACTAATTCTCAAAAGATCATAATTTACTGGTAGTGTAATTAGTACTCGTACTTTGCTATATAAATGGACATAATTCTCAAATCTCATGGATATGTGCCCGTGGATGTCTCATCCATTTGTTAAAATTTTCCACAATAACATAATTTTCTTAACTAATTTCTATAGGCCCCCTAAATCCACTTTCACTTCTCTATTTTAATCTTTTTAATATACGTGCCCCACTCAAATTATGGATGAATTATTTATGATATAAATTTATAAATTATCTAAAAGAAGATTCTTAATGTATTTTTTTGGACATTACTACTTCTTTCTTGTGTGTCTAGATTTATCTGAGATCGAAAATATTTATATTATTATTTCAATTTAATATTACCTATGTCGTTGATATCTAGAAAATTATTTGGTAATTAAAATCCTTTAAATTGAGATCTTGTATAAGGTAAGTCTTTATCATATTTTTGTGACAATACCAAAAGGATTGTTCACGTGGGTATCAAAATCTTATTATGTTGGGATCTAGTAAGAACAACGTCAACAATTTTATTTTTAATTTTATAGTAAGATATAATAAATTATACTATTATTTGTGTATAATAATTTTTAGTACTATAAGTACGTTCTAGTGTATAGTATTTTTCGTTACTAGTCAGATTATAGTCGTATTTAGGTGGGTGTTAACATAATCTCATAAACCTTTTTTATGTTATACTTACAATAATATTAGTATATAACCCCTGTGATTTACATTATTTTTATAATTTTATGATGTATATTATAATTTTAATATATATAATTTTAATATATTATCGGGGGTATTCGAATATATAACCGTTCTCATTAATTTGATACGACGACTTGAGATTAAGCACCAAGTACCAACAACCAACAATCAAATATTCAATATTTTATGTTTAATATAATCGCACAGATA
Source organism: Apium graveolens (assembly GCF_009905375.1). NCBI lineage: Eukaryota > Viridiplantae > Streptophyta > Magnoliopsida > Apiales > Apiaceae > Apium > Apium graveolens. The sequence continues at coordinate 28,224 of NW_027421169.1, read as the reverse complement.
ATTTAGATTGCAAAAGAAGGTGATTATAAAGTATTTAAAGATACTTAATATCTACAAAAGATATATATAAATCTTTTTTGTGTATATATATCCAAGAGAGGTGAATGCCTGCAAATCCAATAGAGAAGAGATTAATAGCAGAAATAAAAGAAAATGGCTTCTCCAAATAGTACAACTTCAGTCCCCTCTCAATCTAAGCATACACATCATCAAATTTATCTAGATCAGTTGCCCCAGAACCGTGCAGTGCACCAGATTCATGGCTCCAGTCTGATGACACAAGCATTGTATTATCAATACCCCAGTGTGGATCAGTATCATCAACCTCCCTCTGTGCAGCACCTGAATCAAGGGTTGCACCAAATTGCTTTGCACCAACAGCCAGAACAAAGTCCAGAGGAAGAACAGAGAGAAGAGGAGGTTCTTGTTGTCCAATTGTGTACACTGGGTGATAAGCCTCGCCTACATTGGACACAGGAGCTACATGCCCGATTTAATAGTGCTGTCTCTAAACTGGGTGGGATTTTTAGTAAGTTTTCTAAATTTTCTAGATTTTTTTTTCATTTTGATCTGTTTGCTATAAATTTTTTATTACACACATATGCATACATCTAGTTCTACGATTTCCATATATATAATTATTTGCTTGTTCTCTTTCAAGATATGAAATAATTATTAATTAGATTAATTCAAACTTTTAAAGCAGCACCAATATGTTCTGTTACAATTTTTTCTTCCATTAAATACTATAATTTGTTTTTTAGCATTAAATCCATCAAATTACAATTCTTCATTTATTTAGTAAAACACGTCAATAATAAATTATTATCATCTTTGTATCAATAAAGAAATATATCACTAATTTATTTTTCTACAGATGTATATAATATTTACAGATTGTGTGTAATATTCATTTTTAAAAATCATATTCTTTTAAATTCAATATTATTATCCACTAGAACACATAATTACACATCTTCTTCAAAAGAACCCTTTTATAATATTTTCTTTTAATTTGATTTGCCTGCCAATAAACTAGATAAATTTCTAATACCACTCATTTTCTATATGTATATTTCATATTAATATGGAGTGGAGCTGAGAAATTGATAATTACCAATGATTTATATAAAATATTAAATTTACAAAATAATTAATCATATATTTAAGACTTAGTTTGCTCCATAATTAGTTTGATGCTAAACTATAACCAATGTACAATTTCATAATTGCTTAAATTATTCAATAGGTGCTACACCAAAAGCCATACTTACAAAGATGAAAGTGGAGGGGTTGACATATAAGCACATAAAATCTCATCTGCAGGTTGGTTTTGATTATATTACTAGAACAAGTACTTATTTATTTGTCTATTAAAATTTGTTAATAATTTTTGTTTAACCTTTGCAGAAGGCCTGTGCAGTAAAAAGAATTGAGCAGCTTGAAGGTATGATTTTCATTATATTTCTTTCCACATTTTTGGTCCATTATAATAAATATCTTAATATTTCTTTTATCCTTTTCAATTTTCATAATGCAGGGTTTACTTAATATATATTTAAATATTATGAGTTATATTATCACGATAAGATTACATGAACACTACATGAATAGAAACTCAAAGAATTATAGTATTATAGTTAGCATCAAATATATAGTTAATATCCAAAAAATCAATTTTAAGTTGGTTTACAATGTACACATAAGTAATTTAGCTTATATTGCCTAACAATGTGTGGATATTCATTTTAGGTATCCAAAATAGTGCATATAACAACTCTCTTCAACTCTCAAGCCAAGCATTTTTAAAGTTAATTGCTCCTGTGGATGAGTAAGTGAAAATTCATATTCATGCATCTCTTTTCTACAATGTACATGAGTTGAAAGTTAATTTTAACACTATAATTATCAGCACATAATATATCTATGAGTTTCTTTTCTTTCAAATATATATAGTTGTTTCCATCTGCTCCTACTTATCCCCTCATCCCTGTAGGGAAACTTTGGAGTCCATGTTTCACCCTCAGACTGAAGCCTTTGTTGAAAATTTGCTCCATTGAGGTATAAGCCTTTTCTGAACTAACTATCTGATATGCAAGATAAATACCAACTTATTGTTTTCTCACAACTTGACATCTGTCATAGGACTCAATTGCACGGTTAAAGCTCATGTGTGAGGCCCCTGGAGAACTGTTGATGATCTGGTTTAGATGGATTAATATTTGCATTTTTCATTCCTTGCAATCATTATTTAGAATAATTGATGTTAGGGTTGAATTGCTTTTTAAAAAAAATATGCAATGTAACATTTCATTTTTAATTGTCTTTTGACTTATTATTGAGGTTTTTTTAGTTAATTAATTTTAAAGAGTATTGAATTTAACTTCCTCCCCTTAACAATTAATCTAAACACCTCTTCTTACTTTTTATAAATATTATAAATTTCCTTGATTTTCATTCCATACATCACATTATGTTTCTTTCAAAAATAAAATACAAAATATAAAGTTGTGGTATAAATTCTTATTGTATTTAGTTTTTCTTTCACAAAATCCTTATTGCTACCCCTTAATACTACCAATTTCATCTGGTTGAATTTAAGTTATATTTGACTGACTTTAGTGGAAAAAATATTTAATTCGATATTTTTTATTTAGGGGGAGTTATAATTTTTTGTTGAGATTATTACTTTTTATTTTACCAATCATTTTATTTTATTAATTGTTACAATAAATTAAACGTGTTTTTTCTAAGCAAAACAAAAAGCCCTTGTACATATTTTAGTAACTAAGGTTAATACTTGGACGCTTGATGGTAGGAGATGATTTATGATATTTATGTGATATTTTTTTGAGTTAAACAATTTTATTAGATTTATTATGGTAAAGTGATATTGTCTTACATCCAAATCAATCATATCAGAAGTGGTATCATTAACAAAGAGGATGTTTGGATCATTGGACAAAAACTCATATTAACAAAGAGGATGTTTGGATCATTGGACAAAAACTCATATTAAAGATATTTAACCGTGTCTTGTTACCACCAGCTCTATTTTTAAAGTTGTATGCTAAATTTGTTAAGAGCACTCTATTTTTAATGTTGTATGTTCAATTTAATTATTAGAGAAAGTCACTGTTCATGGGCTCTTCAATTGATTTGATTTTTTAGGGATGAAATAAAAAAACTGCTCCAATAATATCTTAACTCCTTTTATCACTAATAACACTTTTTCATTACATATTTTTAAGAAACGTCTTCTCTTTTTAAGCATCTTTTAACTTAAATTTTCTAATGAAATATGTAACATATCATCATTAGCTCTCATATTTTAATTGAAACAATGCATTTTTAATTATAAAATATTAAATAAAGAATAGACATCCATATAAGTAATGCGGTTGGAGACCAATCTACTTATTCACAACTTATTATATCACTAATAGCACTCTTTCATTACTTATGTTTAAGAACCATCTTCTCTTTTTAAGCATTTCTTAACTTTAATTTTATAATAAAATATGTATCATATCATCAATAGCTCTATTACTTTAACTGAAATAATGTATTTTGATTATAAAATATTGAATAAGGAGTAGGTAGATATAAGTAATGTTATTGGAGACCAAACTACTTATTCATATCCTAAAGTAATTTTAATTACAAAATATTAAATAAGGAGTAGAGATATAGATAATGTTGTTGGAGATCAAACTAGTTACTTATGTTAAGAGCTAAATCTAATGCCTTAAGTTCTATGTAGACCATTTTTGTTTTGAGACTTGAGACCACTTATGTTGTGCAACTTAAATATTGAAATCATTCACAGGAATAGTTTTTGTATTTAATAAAAGGTTAAACCTGCAACTTAATAATACAACACGTGCACTTTGCTAAAATGAAAGACACCAGAATAGAGAGATAAACTCACTTGTATTATTAGCTGATAAACGTGCTTAAAAAAAATCTTGAAAGATATAATACAGCTAGAACTGGAACACCTAAATAATAGCAACTACTTCCTAATAAAACTCCAATTCCCCGACTTATGTTTGTGGGTATTTTGCTGGATTGCAGTCATTTAGCCCTACTTTCGAGTAACTTTCTAGCATAGGCTATTTGCTTTAACTCTGTGTACCCTAATTTCTGGATTATCTGAATACCCAGACAATGAGTTAGCTAACAAAGATCACTCATCTTGAATTCTTTCCCATCTATTTATTGAACTTGAGAATATTCCATACACTCATTCCTGTAACCAATAGATCGTCTATATACATGAATAATTAGCACTTCATCTCCTTCAGGTTTAGTATAAACCGCATGTTCATAGAATTTTTTTGTGAATCCCAACTATACAAGACATTTGCTCAAATTTTCATACCATGCTCGTGGCGCCTGGCGCAAACCGTATAAAGCTTTAATCAATTGGTATATCATATTTTCACTGTATTATTTGACAAATCTTTCCGGTTGCGTGACATGCATACATCTCTTTCAATTCTCCATTAAGAAAAGCTGACTTCACATCTAAATGGTGCACCTCCTAACCATTTTTCCCTGACAATGCTAACAATAATCTTGCTGTCTCTAAACGTGTAACAGGTGCAAACATCTCCTCAAAATATATGTCTTGTCTCTGCACGTATCCCTTCGCGATGAGTCTAGCCTTATATTTGATAGTCTCACCATTGGCATTCTTCTTTAGCTTATATACCCACTTTAGTCCGATTGGTTTTTGTCCATGTGGTAACTCAACTAACTTCCAGGTATTGTTTTTGTTAATGGCATCAATCTCATCTTTTATTGCCATCTTCCACGCCGTCTTTGCCACAGCTTGGCTATAACTGGTTGGTTCATCAACTGCCAACATGAGTAGTTCATGTTCCAACTCCACTTCTTGAGTTTCATCATAAATGTCACCGAGGAGTCGAAATTTTTCAGGCTCAAGCAAATTGAAGCTTTTGAATTACTTGGACTACTACTATTCGAGACTCCAGAATTAATTGGTGTTGCTGGGGTATTCTTCTCAGTTTTAGTGGAAGAACTCACACTTTGCGAAGAATCACTCGCACTTGCATCATGACTTGTGGGCGTGACTGGTTCTTTCTATGGCTCATGATTTCTCGGCTCTCCCAAATTGTATCCAGACACTATGAAAGGTTTAAAATATGGTAAATCCCGGTATTGCTCTGAATCCCATTCCCAGGCTTTATGTTTTTTAAATACAATATCCCTGTTCACCGTGATTTTTCTAGAACTTGGATCATAAAATAATTATAACCATTAAATTCAAAAAGTTCATGAAATGCCTTAGGAAAATATATTATTAGAATATATTATATTAATTTAATTTAGGTTATTGGTGGAACTTCAACCTTAAACTACTATATATGGATAATAACTATCATGAATTTAATTAAAAAAAATTCAACTATTTAAAAACTAAGTGACCAAATTACAAGTACTAATATATATATATAATAAAACATGGGTGAAGGTCACTATTATCTAGTGTGGGTCGGAAGGGCACCCTTGTATATGAATAAATATATATATATATATATATATATCCATATATATATAGAGTTAAGTGTGCATTATGATGATTTTTAATATGTAGCATTTGAAGGTGGACCAGATCATACAATCCACGTTGTAAGTCTGCATTTTTAAAGTATGAAATGATGTCATTTTAAAAGAGTTATTTCTTACTATATCTAGTAAAATATTATAATAAATTACAATATATGGTCAGTAGGTTTTAAATCTCAACGTGACCCCACAATCCAATTCTTCAACAGGCTTATTTTTTTAGCTTAAGTGATATTCAAAACTAAATGATACCAAAATAAAGAGGATACTGCTCTTTATTTCATGTTGGAATTGTTTTTTCAAGCCATACTTTTCTGAATTGGACTAGTTCTAGAAGTAGTAGCTAATGAGTAATGTTCCCACACGTCACAAATTTAACCATAAGAATCATCAGTTTGAATGTCCAGTCCTTTATTCAAGAAGGGTGGGGGCTATTAAGTTCAATTTAATTCTTAAAATTCTCAATACCAGATAAAATTTTAGGAAATAATTATCTTGTTGATCAGTAATATTTCTAACAAACTAAAAAAAAATTATGATATGCATAGCAAATGCAAAAGTACTTCTAACAAACTACAAAATTAAGAAATGCATCCAAAAGCAGCTAAGAAGAAATGCCGCAGTGCTGAAATGCAAAAATACATTCGGTCAATTGCAGCCATATTTGCTACAACAAAAAATGCAATTCTAAATATAAACTAAAATAGTTATGCAATTTAAACTAAATTTTAACCTATTATGCGACATCCCAGTTTTGCAAATATTTTCAGAGTAAAATAATATTTTAGCAAATCTTTTAGTTGGTAAAATAACAAATAATTTTACAAAAAAATGTATTTTTGTAAAATTCCCTTAGTTAACTTATCTACACTTAATAGCTAATGAACTAGTCCTTATCTTTATTTCAATATAAAAATACCCGTTTATTTAACTATTTGGGCCATGGACATTCAATTTCTAGCGGATAAATTCACTTTCTACTAGCTCACGATATATTATGTTAGCAACAAAAACATTTTTATCTCAAACAATAGTAAAAATTATGAAGAAAAATTATTTTTACAGGGAAAATCCTTAAAACATATATACCAAATATATTCAGGCAAGTTGTAAATGTATATATTCCTTTTGTGATGTAAAATGACAGGGTTAGATATTATGTACTATGTTTCAAATAGGGAAAATAATTTCAAAAATTTCTCGATTATATGTTTTTATTGTCTAGGTACATGATCTATTTTTTAATATATTACAATACATAAACATTTCAACAATCTTATTTACATCCTTCCCTTTAATTTTAACTAACGTTTGTTAGTCAATTAGGTCCTTTAACTTCTTCAATATGAGATTTTTTGATTAGTTGATGAATTTAAGGGAGTCAAAAGTTTTGGAAGGTCAACTGAAAAGATTCATGTAGTTTCAATTGTGGAGGATGGCCTGAAATTGGTAGTTTTGTCACTGCCTACTGGAAAATGACAGCCACCATTCAAGTCATTCTACACCATTAAAACCTAGATAGATATTTTCGGTTTGAAATCTCTAAATTTCTTAAATCCTCAATTTCATCATTGGATAAGGAAAACACCCCCAAATTTGAGAAGTTGAAGAACCCTAATTGATTAATGGACCTTAGTCAAATTCTGTCGGAAAGACTGTAATCAAATTTCTGAAAAGTTAAAGTTCACCAACATTTGTTTTTTTGGTCGAGGACCTTAAAAAAATAACCTATATTTTAACGACCTATGAATTAATTATTCCATTTAAATATAATTTATTTAGTTATTTTTTATCATTAGATGTTTAGTGGCAAATAATTAAAAAGAGAACTATTATTTTAGGATCATTTAGAAGGCATATGTAGTGGGCGAGTTAGTGGTATTATAGAGTTAATTATGTATTTACCCAGTAATTAATAGTATTGGAAACTTATAAATTGACTAGTTTATTTGAGTTATATGTAATGAAAATGAAACGCTATTACTTACAAAATGCTGTCTTTTTGTACTAATTTGTCCAACATATCTACCAAAAATGTGTGATCTAGAGCATGTGAGATTTTTATACAAATACACTTTTCATATCCACTGACATCAAATAATATTTATGTCAAAATAATGTCTCTATTCTAGCGTTCATTGATGGGTCATCATGATGAAATTGTACATGAAATTTATGAGTTTCTAGAAAGTTATTGAGAATGATATCAATTCTACTCCTCTTTTTGAAAATCATTCACTAATTCAAATCAAGAAACACGAAGAAGGAATAGCAGGAAGCCAAAGTTACTTTCATGTACCCATTTAGAGGTTATTATCACAACAATTATACATAGGTTGTGAATCTACTAAAGAAGCATGTGACATCATTAAGGAGTTCCAAGGAAACAAATAAACCAAACTTATACAAATTCTCAATGTAAAGAGGGAGTTTTAGATGATGTGGATGAAAAGTAATGAATGTTTTAAAGAATATGGGAGTAGGTTGATGTCATAGTCAATTAAATCAAAAGATTACTTGATGGAGAATTTTTGAAGTTATAGAGTAGTGGACAAATTTTTAGTAATAGATTAATTATCATATAGGTCATTATTATGCTCCAACATGTTAATTAATTCATCAAGAAATTTTTTGTCTATATTAAACCACTCATGACAAGACCTGATTCATTGTGTTAAATAATTTTAAAAAAATTGGCTCAAAAAGATGTCTCATGGTTAGGTGTGACTTATTGATGTCCATTTTAGACTATACTAGTATATATAATTAAACATTTACACTTAATTTCAATTAAGTTCTTTGGGTTCTGTTTTAAGGTGGTTCTGTCCTGAACTTTAGCATATATATATATAATTTTCATTTGATTTTTTTTGGATTATTCATTTCCCAAAAATGGTTTTTAATGACTATAATCATCTATATAGCCGAAACATCCACGTAGATAACACGTCAGTCACCTTAATGAGAAAGATTTATTTTAGCTTTGACTTTGAAAAAAATTCATGATATCATATACATTTTCTTTAAGTTATTTAAATGAGATAAATTTTCACCGTGACTCATTTGATTTAATAGAACAGACTAAATGACCCATATGATAATTAACATTATAATAACTCTTTGAGAGAGGTGTGTGACTAAAATTTCTTTTCTTGAAAATACTAAATATCTCTCAAAATTAACAGTTTGAGAATTAATTAATTCACTCCATGCAAAATTAATTAACTTTCTGTATTAAGTAAATAAAAAATTTATAACAAATTATAAATGGAACCTACTTTATTAAATTGTAAAATGTAAACAAGGCTATGGATGACATGGGCTATGTATCTTGTAAGAGCTTTAATGTACGAGCATTATTGAAATCATTCAGAGGAAAAGTTTTTGTATTTAATAAAAGCTTAAACCTGCAACTTAATAATACGCAACACGTATACTTTGCTAAAATGAAAGACACCAGAACAGAGAGATAAACTCACTTGTATTATTAGCTGATAAACATGTATAAAGAAAACATTGAAAGATACAATACAACCAGATAAAGAAAACCGAAATAATAACAACTACTTCCTAATAAAACTCCAACTCCCACTTATTCAAAACTGCTTCTACAAACTCTGAGAACGGAAAATGGCTTATTCTTTTGGGTATTATGTGGCACATCAACTAGTAACATCTAGTTTAGATTAATTCCAACATATTCCCCTATAATCTAAACTATTTTTTTCAAATTCTGAATGCCTAATAATGCACACATTTTTTTGAAATTTCACAGTAGACATGGCCTTTGTTAACGTATCTGCATGCTATTCCTCCGTATTTATATGCTTAATCATAATTTCACCACGCTCTACACATTCGTGAATAAAGTGGTAACATATGTCAATATGCTTACTCCTCCCGTGAAGCAATAACAGTTGCTGCCATGAACTCAGCTTCACACGTGGATAAAGCCACACATCACTATTTTTGTGAAACCCATGACACTAAACTCTCGTTTAGATAAAATACCATGCCTCCTGTACTTCTTCTATCTTCAATATTACTAGCCATATCACTGTCCGAGTAACCAGATAATATGTAATTTCCAACTCCCTTCCTCTAAACTAAACCACACTCCAACGTTGCTTTCACATAACGTAAAATACGTTTAACTGCATTCAAGTGGAGTACTGTCAATACGTTTAACTGCATTCAAGTGGAGTAGTGTGGGACGCTCCATAAATATGCTAACAATCCCAACTGAGAACGCAATATCGGGTCGAGTATGGACTAGGTACCTTAGACCTCCTACCTAACTTTTATATAAAGTAGAGTCAACAGAATTACCCTCTTGATCCTTGTCGATCGGTAGTTTAGGTTCCATGGGGTATTTTGCTGGATTGCAGTCATTTAGCCCTATTTTCTCGAGTAACTTTCTAGCATAGGCTGTTTTCTTTAACTCAGTGTACCCTGATTTCTGAATTACCTCAATACCGAGATAATGAGTTAGCTTACCAAGATCACACATCTCGAATTCTTTCCCCACCTATTTTTTTAACTTGAGAATATTCCATACACTCGTTCCTGTAAGCAATAAATCATCTACATAGACACAATGATTACCACTTCATCTCCTTCACATTTAGTATAAACCGCATGTTCATAGGGACATTTTGTGAAGCCCAACTGTTCAAGACATTTGCTTAATTTTTCATACCATACCCGTGGCGCCTGTATCAAATCCTATAAAGCTTTGATCAATTGGTACACCATATCTTCGCTGTATTCTTTGACAAATCCTTCCGGTTGCGTGATATACATTATCTCCATCAATTCTCCGTTAAGAAAAGTTGACTTCACATCTAAGTGGTGCTCGTCCCAGCCATTTTTCGCTACCAATAATCTCACTATCTCTAAATATGTAACAGGTGCAAACACCTCCTCAAAATCTATGCTTTGTCTTTGAACGTATCCCTTTACAAAGAGTCTGGCCTTATATTTGATTATCTCACCACTATCATTCTTCTTTAGCTTATATACCCACTTAAGTCCGATTGGTTTTTGTCCAGGTGGTAACTCAAACAACTTCCAGGTATTATTTTTGTTAATTGCATCAATCTCATCTTTCATCGCCATCTTCCATGCCTTCTTTGTCACAGCTTGGCTATAACTGGTTGGTTCATCAACTGCCAAAATGAGTAGTTCATGTTCCAACCCCACTTCTTGAGTTTCATTATAAATGTCACTGAGTAGTCAAAATTTTTCTGGCTCACTACTTCCACTTGAAGCTTCTGAATTACTTGGACTACTTCTATTTGAGACTCCAGAATTAATTGGTGTTGCTGGGGTATTCTTCTCGGGTTCAGTGAAAGAACTCACACTTTTTAAAGAATCACTCACAATTGTACCATGACTTGTAGGAGTGAATGGTTCTTCCTCTGCCTCATGATTTCTCGGCTCTGCCAAATTGTATCCAGACACTGTGAATGGTTCAAATTGTGGTAAATCCTTGTATTGCTCTGAATCCCATTCCCAGGCTTTATGTTCTTCAAATACAATATCCCTGCTCATCACGATTTTTCCAGAACTTGGATCATAAAGTATGCAAGCTTTCGTTCCCAGTTCTCTTCCAAGATAGATTGCCACTTTGCTGCAATTATCAAGCTTAGAAGTGTGTACACTTGGCATTTTCATATATGCCACACAACCAAATATTCGTAGATGACTAATGTCAGAATTGTTGTCGGTCCATGCCTTGTATAGTGTTTCCCCTATCAATGTACGGTGGGCAAACTATCTAGTAGATACACAGAATGGCGGATTGCTTTTCCCCTTAACTGCGAAGATAACTTCTTTTCTTTCAGAAGACTTCCTGTCATAGCTACAATAGTTCGAGTTTTTCGCTCAACCACCCCATTTTTACTGTGGGGTGTAAGGTGCAGTGAATTGCCTCGATATGCCTGGATTATCACAATAATCAGTGAATTGTTTCGAGCAAAACTCTCCCCCTCTATTTGTTCACAGTAATTTGATATTTTTCTCTGATTCTCGTTCGACCAAAATCCTAATTTTCTTGAAAACCCCAGTGCCTCATCTTTGCTGGTTAACATGTAAACCCACATTGCCCTGCTATAGTCGTTGACTAGTAACAAAAAATATTTGTTCCCTACCTTTATTTCTGGTGTTATTGGACCACATAAATCTCCTTGAATTAATTTTATTTCTGTTTTGCACGGAAGTTTTCTTGTAGAGGGAAAGATTTTTTTATCAGTTTTGACATCAAGCATCCAACGCAGACCTCTTTCGGTTGGACTAGTTGCGGAATGCCTCTCACCATGTTCTTCTCAGATATCAGCATCATTGCTTGGTAATTCACGTGGCCATGGCGTGAGTGCCAAAACCTTGACGTACTTTTCAAACTTGACATAAACAAGATGGCTTGCTGGTTCCAAAATAATTTGTATAATCTATTAATAAATCTTTTAACCTTCATCAAGAATCGATTTTCCTCCTCATATACCCACATAAAATATCCATTCAAAATAACTCTATTTCCATTTTCGGATAATTGTCCAATACTTATAATGTTGCTACGCAAATTAGGAATATAGTATACCTCATGAAATGCTCTTTCCTTGCTGTCTTTGCACCTAACCGCCACTGAGCCTTTTCTTCTAATCTCAACAGCAACTGACTGCTAGTCTTCTCTGGTTGACCGCCTAGCCTTTCTTCATGCGCATTCAGTGAGCCAACTGCTTCTTCTAGGGACATGTCCTCTAAATCCCTGAATCATTCTATAGCTAACCTGATTTGTATGAAATTTTATGGAACTGCTCTTAACAATTTTTTCACTATGTAGCTCTCCTCCACTGTCTCTCCTAAGGCCCTCATATTGGTCACCAATCCACTTATCTTAATGCTAAAATTATCTATTATTCTGTATTATTCATACTTAGAGTTTCAAACTCTGCTTTTAGTTTTTGAACTTTTGCCTTTTTGACACGATCAGCTTCCAAACACATCATTCTTTGGCTATTATCTTCTCAGCCACTGACAATAAAATATCCTCAGCATTGGCTTGGTAAATGGCAGCCAATGCTATATTGTCTTCCTTGGTTTAAATCATAGCCTTTGGATGTGCAGGCTCGATAGCATCCCAAATCCCGTGAGCCTCCATAAAGACTCTCATTTTGAGTGACCATGCCGTGTAATTGCTTTTAGACAGCATCGGGTAACTCAGCGTTACTATACCTTCTTTATTTTTGTTGTCCTCCATCATATTTGTCCTTGCCATGTATTTTGGCATTCACCGAACACGGGCTCTAATACCAAATAAAATCTTAAACCTGCAACTTAATAATACACACCACATATAATTTGCTGAAATGAAAGACACCATAGCAGAGAGATAAACTCACTAATATTATTAGCTGATAAATATGCTTAAAGAAAACATTGAAAGATACAATACAACTAGATAAAGGAAAGAAAATTACTGCTACTGGAATACCTAAATAATAGCAACTACTTCCTAATAAAACTCCAACTCTCCCACTTATTCAAAACTGCTTCTACAAACTTTTAGAACAGACAAGGACTTATTCTTGTGGGTATTATATTGCACAACAACTAGTAACGTCTAGTTTAGATTGATTTCAACATGTAAAATCTAAGTCAGGTGGTCTAAATCATTAATATTAATAGCATCAAAAGTAATTTTAAAGAACACCTGTAGTACTGCAAATTTCTATAACCGGAAATGACTTCGAACACTCTAAATAGCCTAAAAGTAAAGAAAACCTGGCTATCTATTTAATAAAACTAAAAGAAACTTGATTACCTGTACTTTTGTCCACTTGAAACTGTTAAGCATTGTTGCGCTACATTTCCTCCTAAATGAGACCTAAAATGAGACCTAAACATACTCATAGCACTATAAACAAAAGATAATTTATATGTAAGTAACATAACATGACCCACATGCATTTTAGGTTTTTAAAATATAGGGAATACTTTAATATTTACTAACGTCTCTTCAAGAGCTTTCATATTGCATTGATCCAAAATTGTTTTCGTCTTTCCGAAAGCACCTCTCTCTTTTAGGAGGATTACAACATGTTACCCATGGTTCGTAGTTTCATTATTGCATACATTATTTCCGGGAAGGATATTTAACAGGTCAGTAACATAATGCCAAGGGTTGATACAAACAACGATTAGTATCCACCGTTTAAACTGGTACAATTTGGGTATTTAATCACAATTTTATCTCTCATAATAATATTAGTGTTGCCAAGTTTTCGTTGTTGGTGTTTTTTTATAATTTTTTATTTGCAAAATTACTACATGTGCCTAAATATAATCAATGCAGATGAATAACATACAATATTATTGATATAATCTTCAGAATTATCTAAAAACATTCAAAGTGACTACAATAACGTGTGTCAAATAATGAATCTTTAAAATTTTTGGGTCAAATCTCGATTCTGAGTCCGAAATAAGTCTGAAAACGCGGGCCTGAAAACGCGGGCCCAAATACCACAACCTTATATAAACAACAAGCCCACTACTAATTCTCAAAGATCATAATTTACTGGTAGTGTAATTAGTACTCGTACTTTGCTATATAAATGGACATAATTCTCAAATCTCATGGATATGTGCCCGTGGATGTCTCATCCATTTGTTAAAATTTTCCACAATAACATAATTTTCTTAACTAATTTCTATAGGCCCCCTAAATCCACTTTCACTTCTCTATTTTAATCTTTTTAATATACGTGCCCCACTCAAATTATGGATGAATTATTTATGATATAAATTTATAAATTATCTAAAAGAAGATTCTTAATGTATTTTTTTGGACATTACTACTTCTTTCTTGTGTGTCTAGATTTATCTGAGATCGAAAATATTTATATTATTATTTCAATTTAATATTACCTATGTCGTTGATATCTAGAAAATTATTTGGTAATTAAAATCCTTTAAATTGAGATCTTGTATAAGGTAAGTCTTTATCATATTTTTGTGACAATACCAAAAGGATTGTTCACGTGGGTATCAAAATCTTATTATGTTGGGATCTAGTAAGAACAACGTCAACAATTTTATTTTTAATTTTATAGTAAGATATAATAAATTATACTATTATTTGTGTATAATAATTTTTAGTACTATAAGTACGTTCTAGTGTATAGTATTTTTCGTTACTAGTCAGATTATAGTCGTATTTAGGTGGGTGTTAACATAATCTCATAAACCTTTTTTTATGTTATACTTACAATAATATTAGTATATAACCCCTGTGATTTACATTATTTTTTATAATTTTATGATGTATATTATAATTTTAATATATATAATTTTAATATATATCGGGGGGTATTCGAATATATAACCGTTCTCATTAATTTGATACGACGACTTGAGATTAAGCACCAAGTACCAACAACCAACAATCAAATATTCAATATTTTATGTTTAATATAATCGCACAGATAATTTAGATTGCAAAAGAAGGTGATTATAAAGTATTTAAAGATACTTAATATCTACAAAAGATATATATAATCTTTTTTGTGTATATATATCCAAGAGAGGTGAATGCCTGCAAATCCAATAGAGAAGAGATTAATAGCAGAAATAAAAGAAAATGGCTTCTCCAAATAGTACAACTTCAGTCCCCTCTCAATCTAAGCATACACATCATCAAATTTATCTAGATCAGTTGCCCCAGAACCGTGCAGTGCACCAGATTCATGGCTCCAGTCTGATGACACAAGCATTGTATTATCAATACCCCAGTGTGGATCAGTATCATCAACCTCCCTCTGTGCAGCACCTGAATCAAGGGTTGCACCAAATTGCTTTTGCACCAACAGCCAGAACAAAGTCCAGAGGAAGAACAGAGAGAAGAGGAGGTTCTTGTTGTCCAATTGTGTACACTGGGTGATAAGCCTCGCCTACATTGGACACAGGAGCTACATGCCCGATTTAATAGTGCTGTCTCTAAACTGGGTGGGATTTTTAGTAAGTTTTCTAAATTTTCTAGATTTTTTTTTTCATTTTGATCTGTTTGCTATAAATTTTTTATTACACACATATGCATACATCTAGTTCTACGATTTTCCATATATATAATTATTTGCTTGTTCTCTTTCAAGATATGAAATAATTATTAATTAGATTAATTCAAACTTTTAAAGCAGCACCAATATGTTCTGTTACAATTTTTTCTTCCATTAAATACTATAATTTGTTTTTTAGCATTAAATCCATCAAATTACAATTCTTCATTTATTTAGTAAAACACGTCAATAATAAATTATTATCATCTTTGTATCAATAAAGAAATATATCACTAATTTATTTTTCTACAGATGTATATAATATTTACAGATTGTGTGTAATATTCATTTTTAAAAATCATATTCTTTTAAATTCAATATTATTATCCACTAGAACACATAATTACACATCTTCTTCAAAAGAACCCTTTTATAATATTTTCTTTTAATTTGATTTGCCTGCCAATAAACTAGATAAATTTCTAATACCACTCATTTTCTATATGTATATTTCATATTAATATGGAGTGGAGCTGAGAAATTGATAATTACCAATGATTTATATAAATATAAATTTAAAAATAATTAATCATATATTTAAGACTTAGTTTGCTCCATAATTAGTTTGATGCTAAACTATAACCAATGTACAATTTCATAATTGCTTAAATTATTCAATAGGTGCTACACCAAAAGCCATACTTACAAAGATGAAAGTGGAGGGGGTGACATATAAGCACATAAAATCTCATCTGCAGGTTGGTTTTGATTATATTACTAGAACAAGTACTTATTTATTTGTCTATTAAAATTTGTTAATAATTTTTGTTTAACCTTTGCAGAAGGCCTGTGCAGTAAAAAGAATTGAGCAGCTTGAAGGTATGATTTTCATTATATTTCTTTCCACATTTTTGGTCCATTATAATAAATATCTTAATATTTCTTTTATCCTTTTCAATTTTCATAATGCAGGGTTTACTTAATATATATTTAAATATTATGAGTTATATTATCACGATAAGATTACATGAACACTACATGAATAGAAACTCAAAGAATTATAGTATTATAGTTAGCATCAAATATATAGTTAATATCCAAAAAATCAATTTTAAGTTGGTTTACAATGTACACATAAGTAATTTAGCTTATATTGCCTAACAATGTGTGGATATTCATTTTAGGTATCCAAAATAGTGCATATAACAACTCTCTTCAACTCTCAAGCCAAGCATTTTTAAAGTTAATTGCTCTTGTGGATGAGTAAGTGAAAATTCATATTCATGCATCTCTTTTCTACAATGTACATGAGTTGAAAGTTAATTTTAACACTATAATTATCAGCACATAATATATCTATGAGTTTCTTTTCTTTCAAATATATATAGTTGTTTCCATCTGCTCCTACTTATCCCCTCATCCCTGTAGGGAAACTTTGGAGTCCATGTTTCACCCTCAGACTGAAGCCTTTGTTGAAAATTTGCTCCATTGAGGTATAAGCCTTTTCTGAACTAACTATCTGATATGCAAGATAAATACCAACTTATTGTTTTCTCACAACTTGACATCTGTCATAGGACTCAATTGCACGGTTAAAGCTCATGTGTGAGGCCCCTGGAGAACTGTTGATGATCTGGTTTAGATGGATTAATATTTGCATTTTTCATTCCTTGCAATCATTATTTAGAATAATTGATGTTAGGGTTGAATTGCTTTTTAAAAAAATATGCAATGTAACATTTCATTTTTAATTGTCTTTTGACTTATTATTGAGGTTTTTTTAGTTAATTAATTTTAAAGAGTATTGAATTTAACTTCCTCCCCTTAACAATTAATCTAAACACCTCTTCTTACTTTTTATAAATATTATAAATTTCCTTGATTTTCATTCCATACATCACATTATGTTTCTTTCAAAAATAAAATACAAAATATAAAATTGTGGTATAAATTCTTATTGTATTTAGTTTTTCTTTCACAAAATCCTTATTGCTACCCCTTAATACTACCAATTTCATCTGGTTGAATTTAAGTTATATTTGACTGACTTTAGTGGAAAAAATATTTAATTCGATATTTTTATTTAGGGGGAGTTATAATTTTTTGTTGAGATTATTACTTTTTATTTTACCAATCATTTTATTTTATTAATTGTTACAATAAATTAAACATGTTTTTTCTAAGCAAAACAAAAAGCCCTTGTACATATTTTAGTAACTAAGGTTAATACTTGGACGCTTGATGGTAGGAGATGATTTATGATATTTATGTGATATTTTTTTGAGTTAAACAATTTTATTAGATTTATTATGGTAAAGTGATATTGTCTTACATCCAAATCAATCATATCAGAAGTGGTATCATTAACAAAGAGGATGTTTGGATCATTGGACAAAAACTCATATTAAAGATATTTAACCGTGTCTTGTTACCACCAGCTCTATTTTTAAAGTTGTATGCTAAATTTGTTAAGAGCACTCTATTTTTAATGTTGTATGTTCAATTTAATTATTAGAGAAAGTCACTGTTCATGGGCTCTTCAATTGATTTGATTTTTTTAGGGATGAAATAAAAAAACTGCTCCAATAATATCTTAACTCCTTTTATCACTAATAACACTTTTTCATTACATATTTTTAAGAAACGTCTTCTCTTTTTAAGCATCTTTTAACTTAAATTTTCTAATGAAATATGTAACATATCATCATTAGCTCTCATATTTTAATTGAAACAATGCATTTTTAATTATAAAATATTAAATAAAGAATAGACATCCATATAAGTAATGCGGTTGGAGACCAATCTACTTATTCACAACTTATTATATCACTAATAGCACTCTTTCATTACTTATGTTTAAGAACCATCTTCTCTTTTTAAGCATTTCTTAACTTTAATTTTATAATAAAATATGTATCATATCATCAATAGCTCTGTTACTTTAACTGAAATAATGTATATTGATTATAAAATATTGAATAAGGAGTAGGTAGATATAAGTAATGTTATTGGAGACCAAACTACTTATTCATATCCTAAAGTAATTTTAATTACAAAATATTAAATAAGGAGTAGAGATATAGATAATGTTGTTGGAGATCAAACTAGTTACTTATGTTAAGAGCTAAATCTAATGCCTTAAGTTCTATGTAGACCATTTTTGTTTTGAGACTTGAGACCACTTATGTTGTGCAACTTAAATATTGAAATCATTCACAGGAATAGTTTTTGTATTTAATAAAAGGTTAAACCTGCAACTTAATAATACAACACGTGCACTTTGCTAAAATGAAAGACACCAGAATAGAGAGATAAACTCACTTGTATTATTAGCTGATAAACGTGCTTAAAAAAAATCTTGAAAGATATAATACAGCTAGAACTGGAACACCTAAATAATAGCAACTACTTCCTAATAAAACTCCAATTCCCCGACTTATGTTTGTGGGTATTTTGCTGGATTGCAGTCATTTAGCCCTACTTTCTGGAGTAACTTTCTAGCATAGGCTATTTGCTTTAACTCTGTGTACCCTAATTTCTGGATTATCTGAATACCCAGACAATGAGTTAGCTAACAAAGATCACTCATCTTGAATTCTTTCCCATCTATTTATTGAACTTGAGAATATTCCATACACTCATTCCTGTAACCAATAGATCGTCTATATACATGAATAATTAGCACTTCATCTCCTTCAGGTTTAGTATAAACCGCATGTTCATAGAAATTTTTTGTGAATCCCAACTATACAAGACATTTGCTCAAATTTTCATACCATGCTCGTGGCGCCTGGCGCAAACCGTATAAAGCTTTAATCAATTGGTATATCATATTTTCACTGTATTATTTGACAAATCTTTCCGGTTGCGTGACATGCATACATCTCTTTCAATTCTCCATTAAGAAAAGCTGACTTCACATCTAAATGGTGCACCTCCTAACCATTTTTCCCTGACAATGCTAACAATAATCTTGCTGTCTCTAAACGTGTAACAGGTGCAAACATCTCCTCAAAATATATGTCTTGTCTCTGCACGTATCCCTTCGCGATGAGTCTAGCCTTATATTTGATAGTCTCACCATTGGCATTCTTCTTTAGCTTATATACCCACTTTAGTCCGATTGGTTTTTGTCCATGTGGTAACTCAACTAACTTCCAGGTATTGTTTTTGTTAATGGCATCAATCTCAT
The DNA here is from genome assembly GCF_009905375.1 of Apium graveolens. Lineage (NCBI taxonomy): Eukaryota > Viridiplantae > Streptophyta > Magnoliopsida > Apiales > Apiaceae > Apium > Apium graveolens. Next base: position 8,382 of record NW_027421169.1, on the reverse strand, counting down.
CTTTTATTGCCATCTTCCACGCCGTCTTTGCCACAGCTTGGCTATAACTGGTTGGTTCATCAACTGCCAACATGAGTAGTTCATGTTCCAACTCCACTTCTTGAGTTTCATCATAAATGTCACCGAGGAGTCGAAATTTTTCAGGCTCAAGCAAATTGAAGCTTTTGAATTACTTGGACTACTACTATTCGAGACTCCAGAATTAATTGGTGTTGCTGGGGTATTCTTCTCAGTTTTAGTGGAAGAACTCACACTTTGCGAAGAATCACTCGCACTTGCATCATGACTTGTGGGCGTGACTGGTTCTTTCTATGGCTCATGATTTCTCGGCTCTCCCAAATTGTATCCAGACACTATGAAAGGTTTAAAATATGGTAAATCCCGGTATTGCTCTGAATCCCATTCCCAGGCTTTATGTTTTTTAAATACAATATCCCTGTTCACCGTGATTTTTCTAGAACTTGGATCATAAAATAATTATAACCATTAAATTCAAAAAGTTCATGAAATGCCTTAGGAAAATATATTATTAGAATATATTATATTAATTTAATTTAGGTTATTGGTGGAACTTCAACCTTAAACTACTATATATGGATAATAACTATCATGAATTTAATTAAAAAAAATTCAACTATTTAAAAACTAAGTGACCAAATTACAAGTACTAATATATATATATAATAAAACATGGGTGAAGGTCACTATTATCTAGTGTGGGTCGGAAGGGCATCCTTGTATATGAATAAATAAATAAATAATATATATATATATATATATATATATATATCCATATATATAGAGTTAAGTGTGCATTATGATGATTTTTAATATGTAGCATTTGAAGGTGGACCAGATCATACAATCCACGTTGTAAGTCTGCATTTTTAAAGTATGAAATGATGTCATTTTAAAAGAGTTATTTCTTACTATATCTAGTAGAATATTATAATAAATTACAATATATGGTCAGTAGGTTTTAAATCTCAACGTGACCCCACAATCCAATTCTTCAACAGGCTTATTTTTTTAGCTTAAGTGATATTCAAAACTAAATGATACCAAAATAAAGAGGATACTGCTCTTTATTTGATGTTGGAATTGTTTTTTCAAGCCATACTTTTCTGAATTGGACTAGTTCTAGAAGTAGTAGCTAATGAGTAATGTTCCCACACGTCACAAATTTAACCATAAGAATCATCAGTTTGAATGTCCAGTCCTTTATTCAAGAAGGGTGGGGGCTATTAAGTTCAATTTAATTCTTAAAATTCTCAATACCAGATAAAATTTTAGGAAATAATTATCTTGTTGATCAGTAATATTTCTAACAAACTAAAAAAAAATTATGATATGCATAGCAAATGCAAAAATACTTCTAACAAACTACAAAATTAAGAAATGCATCCAAAAGCAGCTAAGAAGAAATGCCGCAGTGCTGAAATGCAAAAATACATTCGGTCAATTGCAGCCATATTTGCTACAACAAAAAATGCAATTCTAAATATAAACTAAAATAGTTATGCAATTTAAACTAAATTTTAACCTATTATGCGACATCCCAGTTTTGCAAATATTTTCAGAGTAAAATAATATTTTAGCAAATCTTTTAGTTGGTAAAATAACAAATAATTTTACAAAAAAATGTATTTTTGTAAAATTCCCTTAGTTAACTTATCTACACTTAATAGCTAATGAACTAGTCCTTATCTTTATTTCAATATAAAAATACCCGTTTATTTAACTATTTGGGCCCTGGACATTCAATTTCTAGCGGATAAATTCACTTTCTACTAGCTCACGATATATTATGTTAGCAACAAAAACATTTTTATCTCAAACAATAGTAAAAATTATGAAGAAAAATTATTTTTACAGGGAAAATCCTTAAAACATATATACCAAATATATTCAGGCAAGTTGTAAATGTATATATTCCTTTTCTGATGTAAAATGACAGGGTTAGATATTATGTACTATGTTTCAAATAGGGAAAATAATTTCAAAAATTTCTCGATTATATGTTTTTATTGTCTAGGTACATGATCTATTTTTTAATATATTACAATACATAAACATTTCAACAATCTTATTTACATCCTTCCCTTTAATTTTAACTAACGTTTGTTAGTCAATTAGGTCCTTTAACTTCTTCAATATGAGATTTTTTGATTAGTTGATGAATTTAAGGGAGTCAAAAGTTTTGGAAGGTCAACTGAAAAGATTCATGTAGTTTCAATTGTGGAGGATGGCCTGAAATTGGTAGTTTTGTCACTGCCTACTGGAAAATGACAGCCACCATTCATGTCATTCTACACCATTAAAACCTAGATAGATATTTTCGGTTTGAAATCTCTAAATTTCTTAAATCCTCAATTTCATCATTGGATAAGGAAAACACCCCCAAATTTGAGAAGTTGAAGAACCCTAATTGATTAATGGACCTTAGTCAAATTCTGTCGGAAAGACTGTAATCAAATTTCTGAAAAGTTAAAGTTCACCAACATTTGTTTTTTTGGTGGAGGACCTTAAAAAAATAACCTATATTTTAACGACCTATGAATTAATTATTCCATTTAAATATAATTTATTTAGTTATTTTTTATCATTAGATGTTTAGTGGCAAATAATTAAAAAGAGAACTATTATTTTAGGATCATTTAGAAGGCATATGTAGTGGGCGAGTTAGTGGTATTATAGAGTTAATTATGTATTTACCCACTAATTAATAGTATTGGAAACTTATAAATTGACTAGTTTATTTGAGTTATATGTAATGAAAATGAAACGCTATTACTTACAAAATGCTGTCTTTTTGTACTAATTTGTCCAACATATCTACCAAAAATGTGTGATCTAGAGCATGTGAGATTTTTATACAAATACACTTTTCATATCCACTGACATCAAATAATATTTATGTCAAAATAATGTCTCTATTCTAGCGTTCATTGATGGGTCATCATGATGAAATTGTACATGAAATTTATGAGTTTCTAGAAAGTTATTGAGAATGATATCAATTCTACTCCTCTTTTTGAAAATCATTCACTAATTCAAATCAAGAAACACGAAGAAGGAATAGCAGGAAGCCAAAGTTACTTTCATGTACCCATTTAGAGGTTATTATCACAACAATTATACATAGGTTGTGAATCTACTAAAGAAGCATGTGACATCATTAAGGAGTTCCAAGGAAACAAATAAACCAAACTTATACAAATTCTCAATGTAAAGAGGGAGTTTTAGATGATGTGGATGAAAAGTAATGAATGTTTTAAAGAATATGGGAGTAGGTTGATGTCATAGTCAATTAAATCAAAAGATTACTTGATGGAGAATTTTTGAAGTTAAAGAGTAGTGGACAAATTTTTAGTAATAGATTAATTATCATATAGGTCATTATTATGCTCCAACATGTTAATTAATTCATCAAGAAATTTTTTGTCTATATTAAACCACTCATGACAAGACCTGATTCATTGTGTTAAATAATTTTAAAAAAATTGGCTCAAAAGATGTCTCATGGTTAGGTGTGACTTATTGATGTCCATTTTAGACTATACTAGTATATATAATTAAACATTTACACTTAATTTCAATTAAGTTCTTTGGGTTCTGTTTTAAGGTGGTTCTGTCCTGAACTTTAGCATATATATATATATAATTTTCATTTGATTTTTTTGGATTATTCATTTCCCAAAAATGGTTTTTAATGACTATAATCATCTATATAGCCGAAACATCCACGTAGATAACACGTCAGTCACCTTAATGAGAAAGATTTATTTTAGCTTTGACTTTGAAAAAAATTCATGATATCATATACATTTTCTTTAAGTTATTTAAATGAGATAAATTTTCACCGTGACTCATTTGATTTAATAGAACAGACTAAATGACCCATATGATAATTAACATTATAATAACTCTTTGAGAGAGGTGTGTGACTAAAATTTCTTTTCTTGAAAATACTAAATATCTCTCAAAATTAACAGTTTGAGAATTAATTAATTCACTCCATGCAAAATTAATTAACTTTCTGTATTAAGTAAATAAAAAATTTATAACAAATTATAAATGGAACCTACTTTATTAAATTATAAAATGTAAACAAGGCTATGGATGACATGGGCTATGTATCTTGTAAGAGCTTTAATGTACGAGCATTATTGAAATCATTCAGAGGAAAAGTTTTTGTATTTAATAAAAGCTTAAACCTGCAACTTAATAATACGCAACACATATACTTTGCTAAAATGAAAGACACCAGAACAGAGAGATAAACTCACTTGTATTATTAGCTGATAAACATGTATAAAGAAAACATTGAAAGATACAATACAACCAGATAAAGAAAACCGAAATAATAACAACTACTTCCTAATAAAACTCCAACTCCCACTTATTCAAAACTGCTTCTACAAACTCTGAGAACGGAAAATGGCTTATTCTTTTGGGTATTATGTGGCACATCAACTAGTAACATCTAGTTTAGATTAATTCCAACATATTTCCCTATAATCTAAACTATTTTTTTCAAATTCTGAATGCCTAATAATGCACACATTTTTTTGAAATTTCACAGTAGACATGGCCTTTGTTAACGTATCTGCATGCTATTCCTCCGTATTTATATGCTTAATCATAATTTCACCACGCTCTACACATTCGTGAATAAAGTGGTAACATATGTCAATATGCTTACTCCTCCCGTGAAGCAATAACAGTTGCTGCCATGAACTCAGCTTCACACGTGAATAAAGCCACACATCACTATTTTTGTGAAACCCATGACACTAAACTCTCGTTTAGATAAAATACCATGCCTCCTGTACTTCTTCTATCTTCAATATTACTAGCCATATCACTGTCCGAGTAACCAGATAATATGTAATTTCCAACTCCCTTCCTCTAAACTAAACCACACTCCAACGTTGCTTTCACATAACGTAAAATACGTTTAACTGCATTCAAGTGGAGTACTGTCAATACGTTTAACTGCATTCAAGTGGAGTACTGTGGGACGCTCCATAAATATGCTAACAATCCCAACTGAGAACGCAATATCGGGTCGAGTATGGACTAGGTACCTTAGACCTCCTACCTAACTTTTAAATTGTTGGAAAAACTTAGAGAAAAAAGAAGACACCTACATTTTTTTTGCAGAGAACTTATACTGCTATATTTCTTGTTTTCGTTGGAAAAACTTAGAGAAAAAAGAAGACACCTACATTTTTTTGCAGAGAACTTATACTGCTATATTTCTTGTTTTCTTTTCTTCTTCTAAAACTCAAGGTAAACTAGCCATTATATAGGCTTTACAAACATATTAAAACTAACTATTACTAAAACTAACCACTACTAATTAATGGGTAAATTACATGTCCATAATTTACTCCATAACTCCACTACCCACTACTAAACAATTCTAAAATAATATTTTTCTCTAATAATTAATCTATTGCTAAATATCTAATAATTGAATAAACAAATAATTAATAACTAAATTTAAGATTATTCCAACATTCACCCCCATAATCTTAAATTTACGAAGCACTTTCTCTTCGCCTGTGATGCACTTCTCACCACCATCAATTTTGATGCACTATCTCATCAAAAACACTTTGGAGCACTTTCTCTCCAAAAACACTTTGGAGCACATTCTCTCCACAACTCTAAAATAAAATTTCTTTCATGGCCTCTTGAGCCATGATATCTTTCTCATTATTTCCCCGCTCATGTTCCTCCTTCATTTTATTCTTGCTTCTCTTTTCCTTTTCCACGTACCATTTCATCTTGATATTTCACTAAATATATATGGAGAAATTTTTAATACCATTTGAAATCTCAGATAAATACTTAATATATATATATATATAAATGTATGTATTTCTCAGAGTCTCACAAGCCTTAGAACATATAGCTCTGATGCCATGTTGGAAAAACTTAGAGAAAAAAGAAGACACCTACATTTTTTTTGCAGAGAACTTATACTGCTATATTTCTTGTTTTCTTTTCTTCTTCTAAAACTCAAGGTAACTAGCCATTATATAGGCTTTACAAACATATTAAAACTAACTATTACTAAAACTAACCACTACTAATTAATGGGTAAATACATGTCCATAATTTACTCCATAACTCCACTACCCACTACTAAACAATTCTAAAATAATATTTTTCTCTAATAATTAATCTATTGCTAAATATCTAATAATTGAATAAACAAATAATTAATAACTAAATTTAAGATTATTCCAACATAAATAAAGTAGAGTCAACAGAATTACCCTCTTGATCCTTGTCGATCGGTAGTTTAGGTTCCATGGGTATTTTGCTGGATTGCAGTCATTTAGCCCTATTTTCTCGAGTAACTTTCTAGCATAGGCTGTTTTCTTTAACTCAGTGTACCCTGATTTCTGAATTACCTCAATACCGAGATAATGAGTTAGCTTACCAAGATCACACATCTCGAATTCTTTCCCCACCTATTTTTTTAACTTGAGAATATTCCATACACTCGTTCCTGTAAGCAATAAATCATCTACATAGACACAATGATTACCACTTCATCTCCTTCACATTTAGTATAAACCGCATGTTCATAGGGACATTTTGTGAAGCCCAACTGTTCAAGACATTTGCTTAATTTTTCATACCATACCCGTGGCGCCTGTATCAAATCCTATAAAGCTTTGATCAATTGGTACACCATATCTTCGCTGTATTCTTTGACAAATCCTTCCGGTTGCGTGATATACATTATCTCCATCAATTCTCCGTTAAGAAAAGTTGAATTCACATCTAAGTGGTGCTCGTCCCAGCCATTTTTCGCTACCAATAATCTCACTATCTCTAAATATGTAACAGGTGCAAACACCTCCTCAAAATCTATGCTTTGTCTTTGAACGTATCCCTTTACAAAGAGTCTGGCCTTATATTTGATTATCTCACCACTATCATTCTTCTTTAGCTTATATACCCACTTAAGTCCGATTGGTTTTTGTCCAGGTGGTAACTCAAACAACTTCCAGGTATTATTTTTGTTAATTGCATCAATCTCATCTTTCATCGCCATCTTCCATGCCTTCTTTGTCACAGCTTGGCTATAACTGGTTGGTTCATCAACTGCCAAAATGAGTAGTTCATGTTCCAACCCCACTTCTTGAGTTTCATTATAAATGTCACTGAGTAGTCAAAATTTTTCTGGCTCACTACTTCCACTTGAAGCTTCTGAATTACTTGGACTACTTCTATTTGAGACTCCAGAATTAATTGGTGTTGCTGGGGTATTCTTCTCGGGTTCAGTGAAAGAACTCACACTTTTTAAAGAATCACTCACAATTGTACCATGACTTGTAGGAGTGAATGGTTCTTCCTCTGCCTCATGATTTCTCGGCTCTGCCAAATTGTATCCAGACACTGTGAATGGTTCAAATTGTGGTAAATCCTTGTATTGCTCTGAATCCCATTCCCAGGCTTTATGTTCTTCAAATACAATATCCCTGCTCATCACGATTTTTCCAGAACTTGGATCATAAAGTATGCAAGCTTTCGTTCCCAGTTCTCTTCCAAGATAGATTGCCACTTTGCTGCAATTATCAAGCTTAGAAGTGTGTACACTTGGCATTTTCATATATGCCACACAACCAATATTCGTAGATGACTAATGTCAGAATTGTTGTCGGTCCATGCCTTGTATAGTGTTCCCCTATCAATGTACGGTGGGCAAACTATTCAGTAGATACACAGAATGGCGGATTGCTTTTCCCCTTAACTGCGAAGATAACTTCTTTTCTTTCAGAAGACTTCCTGTCATAGCTACAATAGTTCGAGTTTTTCGCTCAACCACCCCATTTTTACTGTGGGGTGTAAGGTGCAGTGAATTGCCTCGATATGCCTGGATTATCACAATAATCAGTGAATTGTTTCGAGCAAAACTCCCCCTCTTGTTCACAGTAATTGATATTTTCTCTGATTCTCGTTCGACCAAAATCCTAATTTTCTTGAAAACCCCAGTGCTCATCTTTGCTGGTTAACATGTAAACCCACATTGCCCTGCTATAGTCGTTGACTAGTAACAAAAAATATTTGTTCCCTACCTTTATTTCTGGTGTTATTGGACCACATAAATCTCCTTGAATTAATTTATTTCTGTTTTGCACGGAAGTTTTCTTGTAGAGGGAAAGATTTTTTTATCAGTTTTGACATCAAGCATCCAACGCAGACCTCTTTCGGTTGACTAGTTGCGGAATGCCTCTCACCATGTTCTTCTCAGATATCCAGCATCATTGCTTGGTAATTCACGTGGCCATGGCGTGAGTGCCAAAACCTTGACGTACTTTTCAAACTTGACATAAACAAGATGGCTTGCTGGGTTCC
>NW_027421168.1:0-15276 GCF_009905375.1 Apium graveolens | reverse complement strand
ATCAAGACTGTTAAGATTTTATATTTATTCAGTTCTTTTGACTTTGTAATCTTGGTAATATATATAAACCAAGAGAGTAGCAAATAGAAAACTAACTAAGAAAAAAACTCAGTTAGCTTAGAAACAAACCACAGAGACATCTTTGTAAGCACTATCTTTAGCATTTCTGTGTTTCTTAGTTGTTCTATCTTGTAAAAGCAGCTGTGAGCAATTCTGCACACAGAGTTCTCTCGATATATTTAATATTATCTCTGGTGGAATTTTAAATCCACCAGAAAGTTTTTTAAAGACTCTTGTGTTTAATTACTCTTGTTTTGATTCATTAAAGTTTATATCCCATTGTGCTAATCAAACAGACATATCTATAGTCGTTTGAACATTTTTATTTCAAGAAAAAGAAAGAATTCTATTCAACCCCCCTTCTGTAATTCTTGCTATATTTAAGGGACTAACAATTGGTATCAGAGCAGCTCTTAACTACAAAGAGTTTAAAGATCAAACCATTCAGCAAGATGAACCAAGAAAGATGTTGGAATCAAGATTCCTTTCTGGATAAAGATATTACCATCATTGGAAAGGTAAAGATGCATCTTCATATGCTTTCTAAGATGAGGCCTATGTGGACTGCATAGAAAGAGCCCTCATGTCCAATGAGAGCTGCACAGGAAATGATTATCAGTTCCAAAGCCAAGGCATGATGGTCTGATCCTGATCTTGAACAAGTCAGAAAAGATAAAAAGGCCAGAACATTCTTTCAATGGTGATTTGTGCAGATATGTTTGATAACCATCATCAACTGCAAGACTGCCAGGAATTTGGGACACATACAGATAATCTGTGATGTACTGAGCAAGTAAGAAAAATAAAATGCAGCTCTCTGATTCACAATATGAGCATTTTCACAATGCAGAAAGTGAGTCACTCACTGACATTTTTAGTAGATTCCAAAGCTACTAAATGCTCTTTGTAACCCCCCACAATCCGGGGTCGGGGATCCGGTTTCACGCGTTCCATTTCCCTTAATAACAACCCAAATCTTAATACACAATCAACTACTCTGAACTGTGACCCCACAATAAACCACACACCACCAAGTAAGTCTCAAGATGAATATCCAAAAAAATAATCAAAGTCGTTCTATTCCACAATTATATGTCAATACACCTTAAAAGTTTTCGAATAAATTTACATTTCTTTGCCCATTATTACAATTCATATATATACATAAGCTGGTACATCAAAAGTTGAAAGCCTAGCCTATTGATAATTTCTACCTCAGCTACAGCGGCCTCAAACGCTTTCCCGAAAGCTGCGAACGTTCCTATCCGCTTGCGAATTGGGAGCTGGTCCTGTTCTCTATCTATCTGATTTGCGTGATGAAGAAGAAAGCAGGGTGAGCAGCAAGCCCACCAAAATAATATGTCTAATGATTAACAATATATGAGCCTTCGCATAGTACTCATGAAAGTCTTTGTCAAAAGAAAAACCAAGTTGATATCTTAATGCGATGAAGTCGCAAAATATTCTTATATATATACATATATATCTTTTCAAATATGGAGTCCTCTTCCATGCATAATACACACAGAGTTTCCAGTGTAAAACTGTATAAAATACCGTTGCAAGGTGATTCATATATCTAACCTTGTCTCAATTTTCTGAAAATCTTTGTCATGCATAAGATAATCATTTACTACATATAAGTTTAAAAAAATGAAGTTACAAGATACTCCAATATACTTATATCCAAATACTACTTGAACTACCACCGTTCAAGTTATAATCAGTTTCAAAGTTCATCACCCATGATAGACTACGAGATAGACTTGAATAGATTCAATCTTTGAAATATTATTATAAATAATGAAGTTACGAGATACTTCATTAAGTCCTGATACTATAATCCATATATATATTATCTCATACATTTCCTGAAAATCTATGTCATGTAAAGTATGAACAGAGTTGTAATATCCAATGAATTTTGGAAAGGAAAAGAATTTGGCATAAACCCGATATCTTGCTGATCAAGCAAAGATACCAATAAGTAACCTTTTCTACTAGTAGATGGATGAATCCCCCACCGGTCATCACCTGGCCACATAAGGACCTTGTGCTGGACCGCCACCCGGCCTCTTACTCGTGATGGACTCACCTAACCACTTACACTTGATAGACCGTACCCCGGCCTATCCTTATGCCGACTCAATTAGATGGGCTTACTTCCCGAACGTTGGGTAAGTAATCAATTCATTGTTTTCTCAAAATAGCAACCACGTTGCGAATGTAAAATGCACCACAGAGCTGGATCCCCCAGGTTTTGAGCGAGTATTTAAATCCCCTTTGAAAGGAAGATCTTAATATAAAAAAATGAGTTTTGGTCCACTCTCAACTTTAAAATCATTTTGAAGACTCGAAAACATTTTTAGAATGTTTTGAGTACTGCTGATTTATTAAATAAATCATCCCGATATATTAGAAATATTGAATATTTTATTATTAAATACTATTCTCATAAAGATAATCCTTATAAAATAATCGAAGTAGAAGTTTTAAACTTATACTTGAATGGATATTAATAACCAAAGATATACTTTATATGAAAGTACTATCTTTATTTGAATATCGAAAATAGTTTATTATCGACACCTTATTCTTTAATAAAATAAGAATATATCTCAGCAAATATCGGAGTCATAGATCCTCAAATGAATATTCAAATAATATTCAATAAATAAAATAAGCTGAGTCATAAGCCCTCGAATGAATATTCGAAATAATTTCAATAATAAAATAAAGGAGTCATAAGTCCTCGATGAATATTCGAATAATATTCAATGATAAATAAAGAGTCATAAGTCCTCGGATGACTATTCGAAATAATATTCATAAAATAAAATAAGTTATCGAATAAACCTTATTCGATTAATAGTTTGGAAAACTATATATATATATTATATATCTACTCGGGATCCTCGACTCCCTTTTAGAAAACGTTTTCACCTTTGGGTCCCTATACTAAGGGTATATGCAAATTACTGCTATTCTCTAGCATAGGTTTATCAACTGAACCAACAGATATATATGGCAAGAATACGAAACAGGCAGGCATATATATACCATATCAGCATGCTTCAATATATCACAATATTTGCTAATTAACCAACATGCATCTATCACAGAATGAATCATATACATATATATATCAACAACAACAGTATAACGGGTAGAAAACTTGCCTGAGCGACTGGGGGTTAAATGGCTCGGGACGAGTCTGGTAACCTATAAGAAACAAGTAAGTTGGATTAAACCAAAGTCACTTGTAAATCTATACTCTAAAACTCAGACTCTGACGCTCGTTTTGCGCTTACTGATTCTCTTAAGTCACTCGAGTACCCTCGGTCCACCATTTTTAATAATTTAACCATTACGAGTTTTAAGGCGATTCCTTCACGAGTGTCTTACCACTGCCTAACACTCTTACCATAATTGTTTTTCATACATCAATTAACCATTTTTGGTCTTTAACCTATGTTTCAAAGTAAGGCGAGGGGAAAAGTTTCGTTCACGAAACGCCGTTACTTAAAACGGTCGTTCTCCTAAACCGTACATCGGAATCAAACGAACTACATATCAAAACGAAGCTCGTAACATGAGCTATCTAAACATGGCAATGGTCAACATCTAGCAGGGGTTCTCGGGTCCTAATGTTATAACAAAAGCAGTCTAAAGTAAATCGGACATTACGACGGCTATGTTTACGCGATTTCCCAAATTTAAACCAACTCAAACAACCACAATTCAACCCCAATTCACAATCCATCCAAATTCCATCCAATACATTACAACAGCCCCAAACAACTCATTATAATCCATTTACTTACTCCTAAATTTGAATTTAAACTATACTACATTCTTTAACCAATCTTAAGATTTCAACAATTCAATCACCACCATTCCAACCCAAACTCTTAAACAAACATGCTTCAAGCTACTCTTTACCCTAACAACCCAAAATCAACCTAGTATACAAATTAAAGCTAGGGTTTGGAGATGATATACCTTCCTTGAAGTGGTGTGAGTAGCTAGGAAGCCTTAAGAAGCCTTGAGGAGTCTTAGGAAAGCTTGGATCTTAAAGGAAATCAAGAAAAATAAAGTTAAAACCTTGAAATCACTATTCATTGTCTTCTTCATTGATTTATTGGAGAAGATAGAGATGAATTGGTGGATTAAACTCATAATATAACCATAACTATGCATAAGGAACATAGGGAATTATCTTACCAATTTAGGAAGCTTGGATCTTGGATTTTGAAAAATTTTCCCTTTTGAAATAGTAAAAGCCGAGAGCAATGTTCTGGTGATGAGAAAATAGAATTTTGTTTTGGTGAAAAATGATTTGTTTGGCTTGGTTGATTTGGTTTGTTTTTGTGTTAGTTAATTACCTATTTACCCTTGGACTTTGTGTGGTTCTAATTCAACCACACCTCCTTCCTTCCCATGTCATGCTTATGTCATGCTATGATGTCATCTTTCCCTCTTTGTCCTCTTCTCATTGGTTGGGTGACATCATCCTCTCTAATCCCTTTGATTAATTCCCTAATTGTTTGCCTAATGACCGCTGATCTGTTATACGGTTCGCTTAACTTTCGTTTTCATTTATCGTTTGAGGGATCATACCCGGGATCTTATTACTTAGGTTCCCTTAACATTTCTTAATATATTATATTCCTTTTATAATCCTCTCTTATAATCCTTTAATTTAAATCCTTTTTCCTGTTACCTTATACTCAATTCTTTCCGTATCTAGTGGATTTCCGGGAAAAATCAAAGTGTTCGAAATTGGATTCTGACGATCTTTACATACACTTATATACCACATAGAGCACTAAGAATATCCCAGAAGATCAATAACAGAACCCCTACATAGTGTGGCATGAAAAGTTTTCTCATTCAGCATAATCTGCAAAATCACTATTCATAAGGGTTTCAAAATTTCCAAAAATTGGGGTTATTACACTCTTAAATTGCATGGAAGAGTCTATCAGACTAAAGACTCCAATCTGAAATTTCTCAGATCTCTTCCAAAGGAATGGAAACCAATGACAGTCTCATTGAGAAACTCACAAGATTATAAGGAGTTTACTTTGGAGAGACTGTATGGCATTCTGAAGACCTATGAGCTTGAAATAGAGCAGGATGAAAGAATGGAGAGAGGAAAGAAGAAAGGAGGATCCATTGCACTAGTTGTTGAACTGGAAAAGGAGAAGGAAGTGAAGATGGAAGCTGTGGAATCAACTTCAAAGGCCTGTGAAAGCAAGGGTAAAGGGCTAGCTGCAGGAAGTGAAGATTCTTTGAGTCAAGATGACATGGAGGACATTGATGAACACCTAGCATTCCTTTCAAGAAGATTTGCCAAGCTCAAGTTCAAGAAGAACTTTGGAGCTGCCAAGCCAAATAGAAACATGGTGGATAAGTCAAAATTCAAGTGTTTCAAATATGGCTTGGCAGGGCATTTTGCAAATGAGTGTAGAAAGTCAGATTCTAGTAAGAAGAGATTTGAGTCTGTGGATTATAAGCAAAAATACTTTGATCTACTCAAACAGAAGGAAAGGGCTTTTATTACACAAGAGAATGACTGGGCAGCTGATGGTTTGGATGAAGATGAGGAGATCAGCTATGTCAATCTAGCCCTTATGGCCAAGTCTGATGAAACAGAGACAAGTTCCTCAAGCAATCAGGTAATTACTACAAACCTTGCACATTTATCTAAAGCTGAGTGTAATGATGCAATAAATGACATGTCTATAGAATTGTATCATTTGCGTGTTACACTTAAGTCCCTCACTAAAGAAAATGCTAAAATCAAATAAAACAACTTGTTTTTGAGTGAGAGGAATAATGTGCTTGAGTCTCAGTTTGTTGAGTTTGAGAAACTAAAAATTGAGTGTAGAATTGCTAAGGAGGAATAAACTGAGTCCTTGAAAAAGGAAGAAATTTTAAAGAAGCAGCTCGATCGTGAACAGGAGGTGATTAAAGCATGGAAAACATCCAGAGATGTTCATTCTCAAATCACCAAGGTTCAAGGAATTGAGTCCTTTTGTGATGAAGCCTGGAAAAAGAATAAGGAGAAACTAGAACCTATTTGGTAGATGGATTGCTGACAGATGTAGACTCGACGGATGATGAGGACTATCCGTCGGATAACAAAATGTGTTATCCGTCGAATGATAAAAATCCTCATCCGTCGGCTGTGAACAAACCCATTAGTAAAGCCAAATTAACCAACCTTAATGAAAAGTATGGGTCTGTTTCCAAGAACTTTGTTTCAGGGGAGTCAAGTCAAGCCAAGAAAGGGAAGAAGGCTAATGTTGGTCACATGACTGTCAAACAGTTGAGTGACAGACTTGAGAAGATAAAGGTAAAAACAGAAACTAAAAGGAAAAACAATAGGAATGGTAAAGTAGGGATTAACAAACATAACAACTACACACCTGACAAATATGCTCCTAGAAAAATCTGTGTCAAATGTGGTAGTGTAAATCATTTGTCTGTTAATTGCAAATTTTCCATGCCTACTCCCATGTCTGTTCAGCCTCAATTCTCTAACATGAATGCCATGCCTCCTATGCCTGTTAATGCTATGCCTACACAGAACATGAATGCACAGTTTGCTAATATGCCATTTGCACCTAATCCATATTATGCTGCATACAATATGCCTCAAATGCCATTTAGCATGCATCACTGGAACAACATGTTTGCACCAAGCATGCCATTTCCTGTTAGCCATAACATGCATAATAATTCTGTAGCACCTAGTGGTTTCAAAGGCCCAACCCAAATGACTAAGGAAGAATCTGAAATTCCTAAGTCAAATGAGTCAAAACCTAAGAAACAAAGAAGAAAGCTAACAAGGCAGGACCCAAGGAAACTTGGGTACCAAAATCAACTTGATTTGATTTTGATGTGTGCAGGGAAACAGAAGGAATCTTTGGTACTTGGATAGTGGTTGTTCAAGGTACATGACTGGTGATTCTACCCTGCTCACAGAGTTTGAAGAGAGAGCTGGCCCAAGTATCACTTTTGGAGATGACAGCAAAGGTTATACTGTGGGATATGGCTTGATTTCAAAGGACAATGTCATCATTGAAGAGGTTGCCTCAGTGGATGGTCTCAAACACAATCTGTTGAGTATCAGCCAACTTTGTGATAAAGGCAACTCAGTAACCTTCAACAAAGAAACCTGTGTTGTGATTAATAATCAAAACAACAAAGTGGTTCTCACTGGTGTGAGAAGAGGAAATGTGTATCTAGCTGACTTCAACTCAAATAAAGCAGAATCTGTAACTTGTCTTCTCAGTAAAGCAAGTCAAGATGAAAGTTGGCTATGACACAAGAAGCTATCCCATTTGAACTTCAAGACCATGAATGAGCTGGTAAAGAAAGAGCTAGTTAGAGGCATTCCTCTGGTGGAGTTTACAAAGGATGGACTGTGTGATGCCTGCCAAAAAGGGAAGCAAATTAAAGCATCATTCAGGAAGAAACTTGATTCAGCAATTGAAGAACCTCTGCAACTGCTTCACATGGATTTGTTTGGACCAGTCAATGTTTTGTCAATCTCAAAGAAAAGATTTTGCCTAGTAATTGTAGATGATTTCTCAAAGTTCTCTTGGACCTATTTCCTAAAGTCTAAAGATGAAGCTAGTGAAATCATCATCAATCACATAAGGCAAGTTAATAATCATCCTGATTTCAAAGTTAGAAGAATCAGGAGTGACAATGGAACTGAGTTCAAGAACTATGTCATGAGAGCATTCTGTGAGGAAAATGGGATCCTGCATGAGTTTTCAGCAGCAAGGACTCCACAACAGAATGGAGTAGTGGAAAGAAAGAATAGATCTCTTATTGAAGCTGCAAGGACAATGCTTGAAGAATCAAAATTACCAACATATTTCTGGGCTGAAGCTGTCAACACTGCATGCTACACTCAGAACATCTCTCTGATTAATCAAGCAAAATGCAAGACACCTTATCAATTGTTCAAGAACAAGAAGCCAACTCTGAACTTTCTTCATGTCTTTGGCTGTAAATGCTATATTCTGAGAAATCAAACTGATCAAAATGGGAAGTTTGATGCTAAGCAGATGAAGGAATTTTTGTTGGATATGCTGTTGGTAAAGCATATAGAGTCTACAATCTAAGAACCAACATTGTTGTTGAATCTATACATGTTGTGTTTGATGATAAAAAGATTGAAGGACTAAAAGATGGAGATTACCATGAGAGCCTCAAATTCGACAATGTTGAGATGGTCAGTGAAGAAAGTGATGATGAAAGTGATCAAGAAACAGTGTCTAAGGATAATGCAGACAAATTTACTACAAATGAAGCACAAAACTCAACATCCGTCGAGTTACATAATGCTTCATCCGTCGGAAGGCAATCTGTATTATCCATCGGAAGACAACCTGCCTCATCCGTCGGTACTCAAAATTCACCATGCCGTCGGGTTATCAAAAGGAGCAGGAAGTCAAGGCAGATCACCCATAGAAAGCACCCCAATTTCAAATCAAAGATCCACAAACTCAGGGGGAGTTTCTAGCAATCAAAACTCAATCACACATCAAGACAACATTGAGGTCTCTTCATCTAGGGCTAATCTACCTCAACCAAGGAAATGGACAAAAGATCACCCCTTTGAACTGATTATTGGTGATGTTTCTTCCAGAGTTCAAACCAGGAGAGCAACTCAAGAAGAATGTCTATACAGCAGCTTCCTGTCTAAGGAAGAACCAAAGAAGGTAGAAGAAGCCTTATTAGATCCTGATTGGATTTTAGCTATGCAGGAGGAGCTAAACCAATTTGAAAGGAATAAAGTATGGAAGCTGGTACCCAAGCCTAAAGGAAAGAATCCAATAGACACCAAATGGGTATTCAGAAACAAGATGGATGAAAATAGCATAGTAGTAAGGAACAAAGCAAGATTGGTTGCTAAAGGCTATTGTCAACAAGAAGGGATAGATTTTAATGAAACCTTTGCTCCTGTTGCAAGACTTGAAGCCATCAGAATCTTCTTAGCCTATGCAGCCCATGCCAATTTCAAGGTCTATCAAATGGATGTCAAAAGTGCCTTTCTGAATGGAGATTTGGAGGAAGAAGTGTATGTAAGTCAACCTCCTGGCTTTGAAGATCCAAATTTCCCAGAGTATGTCTACTATCTATTGAAAGCACTTTATGGACTGAAGCAAGCACCTAGAGCCTGGTATGACACTTTATCAAAGTTCCTTTTGGAAAATCACTTCACAAGAGGTACTGTAGATAAAACTTTATTTTTCAGATATGTGAATGGCTCTAGCATACTTGTTCAAATTTATGTAGATGATATTATTTTGGCTCTACAGATGAAAAACTTTGTAAAAAGTTTGCCAAACTGATGCAAAGCAAGTATGAAATGAGTATGATGGGAGAACTAACTTACTTTCTTGGTTTACAAGTTAAGCAAGTTAGTGATGGAATATTCATTAGTCAAACTAAATATATTTTTGATCTTTTAAAGAAGTTTGATCTGATGGATTGCACATCTGCAAAAACTCCCATGGCCACTGCAACTAAGCTTGAACTAAACACTACTGAAAAGTCTGTGGATATTTCAAGTTATAGAGGCATGGTTGGCTCACTTCTGTACTTAACAGCCAGTAGGCCAGATATAATGTTTGCTACATGTTGTGTGCTAGATTTCAGGCTGATCCTAGAGAGTCTCATTTGATAGCTATTAAAAGAATTTTCAGATATCTCAAAGGAACACCAAACCTTGGCATTTGGTATCCTAGAGATTCTGGTTTTGATCTAACTGGTTATTCAGATGCAGATTATGCAGGTTGCAGAATTGATAGAAAAAGCACAACAGGAACCTGTCAATTTTTAGGAGACAAGCTTGTGTCCTGGTTCAGTAAAAAGCAAAATTCAGTTTCTACTTCTACAGCTGAAGCTGAATATATTGCCGCTGGCAGTTGCTGTGCACAGATTTTATGGATGAAAAAATCAATTGCTAGACTATGGTTTGCAAGTTGAAAGGATTCCTATTTTCTGTGACAACACAAGTGCAATTGCCATCACTGAAAATCCAGTGCAACATTCAAGGACAAAGCATATAGACATCAAGTACCATTTCATAAGGGAACATGTAATGAATGGTACTGTAGAGTTACATTTTGTTCCAAGTGAGAAGCAACTTGCAGATATTTTTACCAAGCCACTGGATGAATCCACCTTTTCTAGGTTGGTAAGTGAGTTAGGTATGCTTAATTACTCTTGAATTTATCTGAATTATTCTTGCAAGTTGAAAAGAAGCCAGAAATTTAGTTGATTTTTAGTCTTGGATGAAATTTTGGCTAAGTCAAAATTTGTCTCTTCGACGGATGACCATTATCCATCGGGTTGAGTCATCCGTCGATATACAAATTGTAAATAAAGATCAATTACTTTTCTGGAATATTTTAAAGCTCGACGGATAACATTTTATCCTCATCCGTCGAAGTGTCTAAATCTTAACCGTTAATTCCCTGAACATTATCCATCGAGTATACTTACAGTTTATAAGCATTACACGACGGATAATGGGTGGAATTTTTATAGTTTATTTTAAAACGGTAATTTTAGGCAGTTTCTATTGGGTAATTTATTTCTCTTTATTATTTTTATCCGTTGAGTTTGAGCAAAGTATAAAAGCCTATTTCATTCTAATCATTTTCTTTTATCATTCTCAAATTCAACTGTCTTAATTTCATTCTCTCTCAAGCAAAAATCCTCTTTCTCTTCAAGCTTTTCTTCCCTAACAATGGCACCCGTAGTAAAGATCATGTCACAGACTGGGTTCATCTATGAGAAGAACAACTTCACTGCCTTGGTCAATAAGGGGATTCAGCAATCTGAAGACTATCATAAGATGATGGACTTCGTGAAGAACTGCAAGTTAAGTTTTGCTATGCTGGAATCACCCACAATTTATTGTGAAGTTGTTGAGGAGATGTGGACAACAGCAATCTACAACTCTACTGACAAACCATCACTCTGACCATCAAAGGTAATGTTTTCTGTATCAATAGTGATGTCATAAAAGCATGTTTCAAGATTCCTGATGACAATGTTACTGCACCACACACTGACACTGATATTGTCAATATGCTAAATTCCATTCATTATGCACTTCCTACTGCAAAACTAAGTGAAATTAGAAGACTAGGTCTTAGGAAGGAATGGAGTTACTTGTGTGATGTAGTAACTAAGGTCTTTTCTGGAAAAATCAGTAATTTTGATTCTGTAAACATTTCCATGCTTAACATGCTATACATGCTAGTTACAGACAAATATTACAACTTAAGTGATCTGGTTGTGTATGAGTTAGGTTACAAACTAGGTGACTTAGCCAAAAGAGGAAAGAATATTTACTATGCTAGATTTTTTATGCTTTTGGCTAACCATCTTTGTGAAGAGATTGTACTTGAGAACCCAACCAACAAATTAGCGTGTTGGGTTCAAGAGAGAAGAATCATGCAGATCTGAACAGAGCCAACCATCACAAGGATGTGCCAATGTTCTATTTTCCTGTAATGATGGCACCTCAGGTAAGTGAGGTAAGTTCATCTACACTCTCAACTATTCTAATCCCTTCTATTTCTTTGACTTCAGGCATAGCTATGGCAACTGTGACAATGACCAAACAGTTGCCTACCAAAGCTGCCAAAACAACTGCAATTCTTAAATCCAAATCAAAGAAAACCCCCTCTGGTATCTCTCAAAAGGTACCAGTTGAAAATCCTACCAAACACAAAGAGGGGAGTGTGAAGGAGGGTAAGATAGGTGAGGGAAGGGGTGAACATCAAAGAAACCCCAAGGATAAGGTTGGAGAGATAAGTGAATCCCAGCCTAGCCACACTGCAGTTTCCCAACAAACTGCAGTGCTTAAAAAGGACAGAAGCTCATTTCTAGCTGCATCCTCCCAAAAGGATGTGGCTATTGAACAAAGCTCTCATCCAAGAGCACAGGCCAAGAGGGTTAGGGACACAAGCCTACACCAAACTTACACTAGAAAGAAGAAATCCAAAACAACTGGGGATGCACAGGACACACACTTAGTGCAAACTGGTGCTAAAGACACAGTCCCTGCACCTTCTCAAATTCAGATTGATGTGGCTCCAATAAATGTGGAGTCACAGCCAAAATCTCTCTTGATAGAAGCCACTGAAACACAATACTCACCAACCAACTCACTGGAAGTGGACATGATAAACACTTCAATTCCTGATTCCCCTTCTTTAACTCTGTTGGGGAAGCCAAAATCTAGTGCAAGTGAGCATCATCTTTTAGATGATTGTTGGCTCACTTGCCAATTCTTTCTGATTCTATTGTGACATCTGTGCCTCAAATAACTTCAATCAACACAGAGTCAACAATAGTTTCTCTTCCCACCTCATTCATTTCTACTCTCTCGATGGATATTGCTCATCCGTCGAGTAGTGATTGTATCCCGACGGATAAGCTTAACAGCAGTTATCCGTCGGATAGCTTTACCACTCACCCGACGGATATCATTTATCCGTCGAGTGTCTCTGCACAACTTCAAACTTCAATAATTTCTAAGTGCAGAAGATTTGGTGGTAATACAATCACTCTTAGGACTGAGAGAGGAGAGTGTATTGAGGTGAGAGGCTGGGTTGCTCCTCAGGCAAAAGGAGAGGAAAAGAGTGAATCTCAGCAATCCATTCATTCAGGATTGGCAAAAGTGAGTGAGAGGAGTCCCACCTTAGTAGGTGAAGGTGAGGGTGTGAGGGTGGGGAGCCAGGGTGAGACCCTGATGCAACAAAAGAGAGAACATGAGAGAAAAGCATGTACTGGAGCAATAAGGATGGAGCCAGCCATTGCTAGTGAGTCAATGATTGTGGATGATGCTGAAAAGGAAAGACAATTTCAGCAACATTACAAAGCTGTAATTGATAACATTTCCTTGGATGCTGACACTTTTACTCACCCTGTTTCAGCCTATCAACTGTTGGCTGCTCAGGGCAATGTGGAGGCAGAGCAGACTTTACACTTAGTGCACACCACAGAATCTCTTCAAAGAGATAAAGCTGCTGTCAACAGGATGCCTCCTCAAGCTGGAGAGCCATCTGAAGAATTGGAGTAAATTCTGATGATGATGACTCTAGTTCTTTGAATAGAAGCATGAACTTAGGGGGAGCTGAAGGCCAAAGTTCTGCTTTAAGTTTACCTGAATGGGCATGGGCAAAGGACTTTACACCAGGACAATTTGAGGTGTCCTTGGTAAGACAAGTAACAGCTATTCAGCAAGCCCTTCAGGAAGTTTCAGATGCAGGTACCAAGGCTATTCTTAAAGCTCATCTAGACTCCTTGCACTTAATGAAGATCCAACACTCCGGACAGAATATCAGTGTGGATGAATTGAAAAAGGAGATAGCTGACTTAAAGACATACAACTCTGAGAAACTGGATTCACTAATGCCATATGGTATCATGCATGATTTATTACAAAGGTTGAGAAGAGAATCAGATTCTGAAAAGAAGATAGCCAAGCTGGAGACCAGAGTTCAAATTATTGAGGAATTCAGTGGCCCTACTTCTTCAAAATCAACAGACTCAGACAAATCTTCTCATGCAACTGGCTAAAGCACAAGGCCTAACTCCTTCACTTGATGATAACAAAAAGGGGGAGAGAGAATCAAGTAAGGGGGAGAAAGGACCAACTAAGGGGGAGAACATTGTAGTTCAAATCAGCAAAGTAATTGTACCTTCAATTACTATCTCCAAGCCACCAGTTGCAGATGGTATAGATCTTATAAATGCAGCAGCAGCAAGTTTGAAAGATGCTGATAAAGAAGAGTTGACTCTGATCAACTGGAAAAAGATTGATGAGGAAATACAGA
The DNA here is from genome assembly GCF_009905375.1 of Apium graveolens. Classification (NCBI taxonomy): domain Eukaryota; kingdom Viridiplantae; phylum Streptophyta; class Magnoliopsida; order Apiales; family Apiaceae; genus Apium; species Apium graveolens. The sequence goes on along the minus strand of NW_027421168.1, from coordinate 1,333 downwards.
GAAAGTTTCAATTAGTCAAGGAACCAGATCAGTCAGCAATCCATCACTCTCTTGTCAAGCCAATCAATGTGAATGAGATGAGCATGAACTATCTGGAGAAAGGACAATCTTCCTGCATCAAGACTACAAAGGCTGAGATGATTCTTAAACCAAGGGCAAACTATCCAAAGTCATCTTTGAAGAACCCTATGGATACTGTGTATGAGACACCCAAGCCTGATGAAAAGAAGCTTCTGTCAAGATCTATTCTTCTCTACAAAGATCCAGCTGATTCAGCCTCAAGAGAGAGAATTGCAAAGATATTCAGAAATGGGAAGGAAATTTGTGTGGTAGCTGGACATCCACAATTGCTCAAGCAAAGGAAGAAGAAAAAGCCAGATTGAAGCAGGAAAAGAGGCAAGCTGCTCTAGATGCAAAGAAGTCTAAACAAAAGAAAGAACAGTTTGCTATCCTGACCAAGCTACAGGCTGTGAAATTCTTCTCAACAAATTCCCTCTCAACCACTCAAGCTACTGGATCAAAGAAGAAGACTGAAGAACAGAAGAAATCTCCAAGAAAGAAAGAATTGGCTAAAAGAACAAAAAGAACGTTGGATATTGTTAAACAAGGAATTGGAAGATCAATTTCCAATGGAATCCACTAAAGCTGAAACTCAGCATCAAAGCCCTCTGTGGTATTTGAAGACATAAGGGTGGTGGACCCCTACAGGAAGCATACATGGAGAGCCTATTGTGCCAAAAGGATGAGCCAATAGAGTGGGATAAATTACCATTCCTGACTTCAACTTGCCAATTCTCACCAAGCCAAGAAGACAAAATCAAGGGCAGTCAAGAAAGTGAAGCTGTCACCTCTCAAATCCAAGGCAGTAGTCAAAGCTCAACCCAAGATCAACAAGGGAGACTACTTGTACTTGTGTGACATCAAAGGAATTTTCAGACCTAAACCTTTATCTGGAGGAGCTGGATGAGGTAAGGGCAATTGATGCATACAGAAAACCTACCTGAAAGGTTGGTATTCAAGTACAAAGGAGGAAGGGAGATTCAGTGGCCTCTTCACAGGATACTTCAAGAAAGCCAGCTGTGTTGATCAAAGTCTATTCATCCTTCAAGAAAAACTTTGGGTTTAATGTAACTGCAAGAAGATTAGTATTGAAGAAGATTGAAGAGCTAAGGAGTGTTAGAGCCAAAGATGCACTACCCAAAACTCTTATCATCCCATACACAGGGAGAAGAGTGCATCTAAGGCCCTACTGGCTGATGGAATTCATGGATGACAAGGGTGTGAGAAGATTCTTCAGACTAGAAGACCAATTGAGTATCTCTAGCAATGAGAC
>NW_027421167.1:0-63865 GCF_009905375.1 Apium graveolens | reverse complement strand
CAACTGGCATATCATATGCAGCAGCAGGACCGTGATAAGCTGTAGAACTGGGACTTATCAATGAGATCTGGAAAACATTATGTATTGATAGATTGAGAATGGTTGATTTTCCTTAACCGTCTGCCATATATTAGATCTCTCTCCTTCAAGTTCTCCTGTTAATTCAGCAAAGGAAACATAGCAACACAGCAATCTGTAAGGGTTCATCTTGATCCATATTTGTCTTCTTCTGAGGATTCTAATTTGTGCCACTGATCATCAGTACTACAGTTTTTGTATTTTGAGACACTTGTACCGTTCTTATTTTATGGATATCTGCAGTTGTTATATACTAGCTGACGGATATTCCATCCTACTGTCAGGGAGCTGTCAAAGTTTCAAGTTTCACAATTGGACAACAACCTATCATGGATGCATACCTTTGTCTTTTACATCTGATGCAGGAATCACAGTTGGTAATTAGAATAAAACTTATTCTCTGTCTTTGGCATTGACCAAATTTTATTATTTTAAAAAACTATTTCTCACTACTTGTGTTCCATAATGTCACTTCTTCATGTATGCAGAACAATTGTAAACGCTTGCCACTGCCGCATTCTTCAAGTTGTTGTTTCTCTTTTGTGAGTTGAGATTTTTGTGGAAGCGAGGCGTGAACTTTCAGTTCTTTGTATTTATTTTCTGAGTAAAACTTTTGCTTAGCTGTTTGTAATGAATTTCTGTCCTGTATGCATACCTTTGAAATTCATAACTTGAGATTCACATTGAACATTTATCACTATGAATGCACTTATACCTGAATCTCGGGCCACTCTGTATAGGATGATACCTTTTTTTAATTTTAAATTTTGAATTGCTTCCCCAATTTAACATGTATCTTTGTTACTTGGATTACCTGTTCTGACATTCCTACATGAAATGCTAAGATTATGATCATTTATTGCATGAGCTTGTGCAACGTTGTGCTGTTGTAGTGTTTGGCAGTATATGTAAGGTTCATTCTAGTAACAGAAGATAATAGTATACCAGAAAACATAATCATGAATCTTTTGAGAGGATATACAGTTGCCAGTTCTGCTCCAGAACAGTTGCAATCCTAAGCTATCCTCTTCTTCTGTATTTGAAAGAAAAGCATTGTGTACTTGTAAATAAGATTTCTGATAAAAACATTTGATGGCGTATAACTTTTTTATGGAATAAATGTTTCAACTTATTAGCATTAGTATCAATTATATTAACCTAAAAGTTATGGATATTTATTCTTAGTAGGGAAGTAGTGCTACTTCACACTCACACATCTTTATGGTTTACGTTTTCAGGTGGTATCCTTCTGGGAGGTATTCTGATCACGTACGAGTTCCCTAAATTCCTTCCAGTTATTACTCTGGTTGTGCACTCCTACTGGATACCTCAGATTGCCACAAATGTTTTTCGTGACCCAAGAAAGCCACTACAGCCTAGTTACATTATTGGAATGAGTGTAACTCGGCTTGCAATTCCTTTATATATCTTTGGATGTCCCCGCAACTTCATGCACATTAAGCCTGAAAGGAGTTGGTGCCTCTATTTGGTGGGTTTTGCTGGGTTGCAAGCAAATATTCTTTTACTGCAGCACTATCTTGGATGTCGATTCTTCATTTTTTGGCATGTTTGATGTAACTTTTCACAATATATTAGTTCATGCAACCCTTCTCTATTTTGTTAATTTTATGTAACTCTTCCCTGTTTTTATATAAAATCAAGGTAGAGAATGCCTAATCCCTGTATATTGTTGTAAAGAGAGTGCCAACCAATATCTGAGGAGCTGCAATAATTGTAATGCTTAAAGGATTCTTAAATAAATGAGGAACCGCACAATCAATTTCATACTTAGGATTTCTCACATAGATGTGATCAAACATCACTCTAAATCGCTTGTGTTTTTCAAAAAACCTTGATGTAAATCGTAATATGTTGTCAACATTTAGGCAGGGAATCGTGATATGTTTTTTAGAGTGTAGTATTGTGTCAATTTAGTTGCTGGTTCACTTGATCATTATAAATAGCAGTTTCCAGAAAAGATCAATTGCTTTATTCGAGTCCTGTCTGTATAATGCTTTTTTTCATTGTTGCTTGCAACTTTTGTCTTCTGTAAACCTTGGCTTCACAATTTTTTCATCAAATTATGAAAATCATATCCTAACTTTGATCTTTTTCTTTCATAGATCCTCATGCAGATGTTTCCACTAAAATATAATTACCATAAACGGATCAGGATGTAAATCATGCCAGTGACTGTGTCATTTGCATGACGCCCATTGATTTCACTCAACATCCAGATTTTTGCATGGTACTTTGGACAGCTTTCAGCTTGAAGTTTAAGGCTATGTAACTAACGTTGTCCGAACCTATATGTCAGGTAACGCCATGTGAACATGTCTTCCATTCACATTGCTTACTTAAGTGGATGGATATAAGATGGATTGCCCAACCTGCAGGCGGCGACTTCCACCAGTGTAGCTAAGGGCCGGAACCAGAAATTTTTTTTGGAAGGCCAAAATATAGAACATGACTTTTGAAGCCAAATTTTTTGAGACATTATGGATTCGCAAGAACCATACTGTGAATTTATGTGTATAAAACCTCAAAATGTGTAAGGTTTGTGAATATATCCGGGGCACATCAAATTATCTAATCTATATTATATATAGTTACTCAAATGAGATGCCTAATTATATTGAGATATGAGATCTAATCTCAGTCCTTTATTTTAATTTTTTATAATTTTTTTAATCCTTACCACACAATTATTGCTCCAATCCAACAGTTTTTTATCCTCCCTCTCATCGACACCACCCCAACCCGTGCACTCTCTCTCCACCTCCACCTCCACCACCACCACCACCTGACGCCGCTGCCGCTCCATCACTCATCGCCGGACTTTTATATCTCTCTCCTTCCCCCTCCTCTCTCTCTCCATCTTCATACTTTCAAGGAATGAAAAAGAAGCAAAAAGTGCACTAAAAAAACTCAAAAGAAACTTAGGAAATGTGCTGCATTAGTAGCTCTTTTACCATGATGATTAATAGACAAAATCTAAGAAATGCGGACAAGACCACAAGTGTTGAACAAAACAAGCACATCTCTATTAACATTTCATTCATGTCTCAATAGGTTGAACAAAGTTTATGATAAGCACCAAGACAGAAATTTTCCAACAACAAGGATAAAACAAAAATTATAAGGATACCAGAAATGAAGGTGGTCCTAATCGGTCCAAAGGCAAGACAAGAGGATGGAGGAGTGATCCAGGAGAATGGTGAGTGGATGATGTGGAGAATGTAGCTGACATGGACTTCTGATCAGTAAATACTAAATACTTTATTAATATTTGACGAAATATTTTTTTTAAGTTGGTCGTTTTGAAAATTTTGATTGATGAGTACAATATACTTTAGCTCAATTGCGTTTACCAAGTGAAAATTCTTAACCGTAAAAATATAAAAAGTTTACATGCATTTGGGTGAGTTATCCATCAAAAAGCCCTCCAATGTATAAAATTACTTGAGTTCAAATTTTACTTGCAATTTTACTTTTTTAACATTCTACATCTTCAGTTCTTCTGCATTTTAAGTATCCAATACAAACATTTTTTTACATCCATTCAATTATATAAACATGGGCAAGTTAGCTCAGCTAGCCTGTACTCAGCATCCTTCACAGTTCCCGAATTGATCATTGTCTCTATTGTAAAACTACACAGGGACGATTTTAGGGGGAATGGGGTGGCCATGGTCCCCTCAAAACCTCCCCACGAGCTTACATTGTTCCAATATATATATATATATATAGGGTCTTACTCAAATGAGAACTCATTTTAAAATGAGATATGAGATCTAATTTACACCACACAAAATTTAAAACTACTTTTAATCTACACCACTCATTTTAAATCTCAACATCATCTTCACCAACTATCATCCCCCATCTTCTTTCTAAACCAGCCAACCACCGCCGCCTCCAATCGTCGACATCACCATTTCCGGCAACCACTACCTCCGGCGACCTCCAGAAAATCACCACTGTCAAACATATAATCACCGCTGTCAAAATAAGAGATCACCGTCGGAAACATAAAAATCACCCCTCCGGGCACCTGTAAAAACAAATCAACATCGGAGAAAAAAAATCATCACAACTGGTCACCACTTTTATCCACCAGATCCGGCCACCAACTCCGTTCATCGACTATGATCACCAATATCATCACAAAAATTACTAGATCTAATTATCACCTCCTTTTATATTTCATCATCTCTAACTATCACCTCTTCCATATCTTCTTTCTGCTTACCACTACTCCAACCACCATTTTCGGCCACCACCGTCGCCGACCGCCACCGCACCACCACCACCGGCAGCCACCGGAAAATCACCATCGTCAAATACAAAATCACCACTGTCAAATCAAAAATCACCTCCGGAAAATAAAAAATCACCACTAAAAATTGAAAAATCAAATCCAGAATAAAAAATCGCCTTCGACAACCTAAAATTACCACATCTGACAACTATTTATGTCCACCAGATCCGGCTACCAGCTCCTTTCATAAACTCGACCACCATATTTAAATTTAAATCACCAACGAATAAACTATAAGCACCAAAATCGAATCACACAACCGAAAAATCATTAGACGACCTCAATCAATCCCAACAATCATCACAAACTCTAATTAACTAATTAAAACTACAGAGATGTTGCATAACACAAAAACAAAAGTTGTGATAAATTAAATATGTACAGGTTGAACGAATTTTTTACAATGGGGGTATAGAGGATGCCATGTAAATCTCCGTCATCAGTGATTTTGAAACTGAAGTGGTTGTTAAGGATTGAGATTCGGCATCGACGGTGAATGTTCGGTGGGAAAGAAAACAAGCAGTGTAGAGAGTTGATGAGTTGGAGTTTAAAAAGAGGTATGTGATGTGTATTGTAAAAGATGTAGAGGAGGTCAGGCGGCAATGGTGGATGGTGGTGGCGGAGGTGAAAAGAAATGGTGGAAGTTTGATGAGGCGGCTGCGACGGCGGGTGGCGGAGGGTGGGGGCGGTGGAGAGAGAGAGTGTAGAAGGTGGATATATTATGTATGTATATAAGTGTGTGTGAATGATTTGTGGCAGGTGAGAGGTGAGAGAAACGGAGGAGATGAAATTGGCAGGAGGAAGAAGGGATAAGAAATGTGTGGTTTAGATTTATAAAAATTAATGTATAAAATTTTAAGGCCGAGCCGAGATTAGATCTCCTATCTCACCAAAATAGAGGTTCTCATTTTGAGCAATTCCCTATATATATATATATAGGGAGTGATCAAATGAGAAACGTGCGATATGAGAACTATTCTCACGCCCCTATTTTAAACTTTTTATAATTTCTTTTAATCCCCACCACACAATTATTGTTCCAACCCAAAATTTCTTTATCAGTCCCTCTCATCAACACAACCCCAACTTTGCTCTCTCTCTCTCCACCTCCCACCCGATGCCGTCGCGCTTCCATCACTCATTTTGGACTTTTCATCTCTCTCTCTCACCTTCCCCCTCCCCCCCTCTCTCTCTCTCCATCTTCATCCCCTACCTCCAGCTCCATCCTCATCGCCGCCGACGTCTTTCACTTAAAATTAACGACTACAAAGCTTACATAGCCTCCGATTTATATTTTTGATCACAAAAATTCCACTAGCCTTTTATCTGTACGGATATAATTTATCACAAAATTGCATTTTCTTTTGTTGTGTATTAGTCATTTTAATTTAATTGTGGTGATTTTGGCTTGTATTTGGCCGATTCTTATGTAATTGGTGGTTTGTATATATGCTCGTGGTAGTGATATTGTGATAATTTGTTTTTTAAATGTGGTGTTCTTTAATTAAATTTGGTGGTTTTGGTAATGATATTGGTGATTGGAGTTAATGATGGAGTTAGTGGCCGGATCTGGTGGGTAGAGGAAGTGATCAATTGTGGTGATTTTTTCTCCGACGGTAATTTTCTGTTACCGGTGGTCCGATAGAGTGATTTCTGCTATTATGATGGTGATTTCTTATTTTGGTGATTTTTCATTCTCTGGTCGTAAGTGATATTATATTTGACGGTGATGATTATTGGTGGTCGCCGGAAATGTTGGTCGCCTGAAATGGAGGTCGGCGGGTGTTGGAGGCGGCAAGTGGTGGAATTAGAAAGAATATGGTGATAAAATATTTAAATATTAAAAAATTAATATGTGGTAAAGTATTAAATAATGTATAAGAATCAGTCGTTATGATTGAATCTCATATCTCACAATAAAACAGGTTCTCACTGGAGTAAGATCCTATATATATAAGCATAAAATGTGTATATTAATAATACTTTTTTTAGTTTTTGAGTTATTTATAATTTAATTAGGGACTACAAATGTTACTAACCTATTGGAGTACAATGTTGCCAAGTTAATATGAAATTGAGTGAAAATAAATATTAATATCCATGTATGATTTGACAAGGTTAACAACTATTTGGCAATCCATTGTTGGAGATGCTCCAAGATTTGTGAATTTATATGGGGATCATAAATTATGGGAGGACGAATACACTATCTAATCAATTTTTATAACATAATTTGGAACATTGTAAGCTCATGAAGAGGTTTTGAGGGGACTATGGCCACCCATGCCAACCTTAATCCGTCCATGTGTAACTTGATACAATAGAGGAAACAATCAATCCAGAAACTCTGAAGGATGCGGATTACAATTAGCTGTAGCCTAGCTAACTTGCTCATGTTTGTATAATTGATTGAATGAATGTAAAATGTTGTATTGCATACTTAAAAATACGAAGAGCGGAGGATGTAAAGTGTTGAAGAAACGCCGGTTGTGATATGTAGTTAACCAGTCAAATACAATAAAGTAAAATTTAAGTGCTTCTTGATGATAACTCACATAGTGACGAACTCATGCACGCACGATGCTTAACTCTAAAAAACTCTTTATGAACTTATGTAAACTTATTAGTTTTTTATACTAAGGAATTTTCACATGATAACTGGCATTGAGCTAAATCATTACGCCCTTTTTATATGACGCTTTAACTTTTACACACATTTCATTGTTTTTTTAACTAGGCAGATAAAGTTTATTTGCACAATTTTCTTTCTGTGAATAAAAATAGATAAGTATTTAATTCACAAAAACAATTTAAAAAATTATATTTCTAATAAGCGGATTGAAATATGTGCAAAATTTAAGCGTTATATAAAAAAATAGAGGTTGTATTACAACAAATTTTGAGTAGAACTAACAAACTGAAAAAGTATTAACTGAAATGAATTAAGTAAAACTTTTACATTGGTTAAATCATTGGTGTCGCTAAAATCTTAACATAAAAATGACGTATTGAATTAGAGTTTAGCAATGAATTCATTACTCAATTTTGTGTCATCTTCAATTAGAGGTCAACAACTAATTTTATTGTTTTAATTATTTAGATATTAATTAATTTAATTAAAAATTGAACATGCTCATTAATTTGTATGGTTATAAAAATATCATATTTTTAATTTAATTTTATTTAATCCAAGTTTAATACAAAAACTCCCGAATCGACTCCAAATCTAACTATGACTTCCAACTCGGTCTGAAAATACCAAACAATAAGGCCTAGTCACAATGAACCAAGGCCTACATATGTTATTGGGATTTAGGTATTTCCCCTTATTACATGTCTCACTTGAATTTTAGAGTGAACAAAAAGAGCGAAAGCTCGAGTGTTCCACCAGTGGATGCCAAACCATTCTTGCAGTACTCCCAAGTGAACTGGTCTGTCCGGCTGGTTTCCTAATAATACATCCCCTGTAAACAACACAATTAAATGTTATTAGACATTTATACACACACTAAGGTGCCATAAATAGGTAATGTAAACTCTAATGAATGGTAGGAATTTCCAGATACATGATTCTTGATGAGTAAATAGACTCTGTGGAATATAACACGTGCAAGGACGATTTTAGGTATTTCCGATTATTACATGTCTCACTTGAATTTAGGTATAGGTATAGCCTTGGCTTACCCTCTTATCCACCAAGGACGATAATCCATGGATTACATGATAATTGATCCACCAGACTACAAGGTAAGTGATTCCAAGCATACAACTTTAAATTGGAGAATTACCTCCAAAGTTTCTCAATGAGGATAACCCATTGAATACAGAAACAAAGCTCTCAATTAGAATAACCATTTAATAATTAAAAGCTATATCAATAAAAATAATCTTAAAAGAGAACAAATATTATACCAAAAAACTTATATATCAGCATTCAAACAACATTTTTCTATATCTACATCTACATCAACATCAAAAACTATCTACTTACAATTACATTCCTAACCTATCTAGCTCACTAAAGGCGCATTCCCCAAGCAATTCTCCCCAGATGGATATGCTGCGAAACCATAAATAGTATCAGCTGAAGCAAAGTTCGTAGCATCACGTACAACTTCCACAAAAGCTCTAGCTTTGTCAATGACTTCATAGATCTTGCCTTTGTGTTCTCTAGTCGCAGAGCAATATGAGTTAATAATCAGTCTAAAAGCAATACAACCGAATATTTAGCACAAAGCTGAAATTAAAAAGTTATCTCTAGCCGCTATTGCTTTAAAACTTTTACAGTTGAATAAATTCTCTCTCATAATTTGCTCAACAGCTCGGCTAATGACTAAAGTAGGGTGTCCTGGACCTTGATTAGGAACCATTGCTCTCAGCTCAACTAAATCAATAATTCGAAATAGGGTAATTCAAAGAGCTTTCAAGATAAGAAAAAAATCACTGATTAAGGCTTGGTTGTAGCTGCTTAGAGTGAGAAGAAGAGAATCTATCTAAAACAACTTTACCAAATTAGCCAGGGTCGTGTCACATCAGAATATGTTTGTAGAGCCTTTCATCTCAATTACAAAAATATATAAATAATAGTGTAGCGAAGCAATATATGAAACTTACCTTATTATGAACACTAAAAAAATCCGGTAATTTGGAATGTGGCTCCTGACAAAACAATAATCAATAACACTTCTGGATAGTCCTGCTAGAGTAGAAGGGGTATCACCAGTAGCCGATTCAGGAATTTATCAAACATACAATTTGTTGTGAAAAATCCCATCCGAACAAAAGTCATCCCAATGGATGCTTCCTGCTGTAGTAGCAGCTATAAGTAAGAAATTTGGTGACACTCTTGACCAGAAAAAATACACTTATAAGCTTAAATTTGGACAAAAAAAATGATTAGAGCAGCTCCTAATTTATTCTACATCATCTGGATTCAAAGAGATGCAAAAAAGAGTAACCGTGAGAAAGATGAATTAAATATGTACATATCCACACACATGAGATAAGAAATCAGACCAGCCAAGTATGAAATAATTTCTAACAGTAACCACCTACTCACCTCTTCCAGTATAATACGATCCCATTTCACGGAGTGTAAAGTAGATTTGCCGTTACAGGATCCATATTCAACTCCTTCCGACTTGTTGGTAGAAGAACCAGCTCCAAAAGTCTTATCCTTGTTGTAATGCTTCCCTTTCTTTGAAGACTCCTCCTTTCCTTCATCCACCGACTCAACACCCTTGCCTTTCTCTGATCTGTTTAGTTCAGGATTCTTACCCTTCTTCTGTTTCGACTGCTTATTAGTTCTAATAGCATTTAGACCGCCAAAATATTTCAGGTGAATAGATATCTTATGTTCATAAAATAATAACTTTCCACACCAAATGCACTTATGTTTAGCTGGCATAACATTTTTCCTCTACTCAGCTTCAACAATAGAATATGTAGTAATAACAAAATCATAATCTGAGAATTCATGAAGGGTTTTGCCTCTGTTGCCTCCATGACACACTAGCACCTTGTTGCTACCTCTTAAGTTAAATCGATCAATCTCATTTACCCATTAAATCACAACAACAAGAGGACATATCACAAGGGTAGCTTTAACTTCTGGCAACCCTGATCAAATTTACAAGTATGTCTGCCATAATGGAATCCCCAAACAACAGGTATCCGAAGATCCCAATGGTAAAGTAGATTCCTGAGCAAAGTACTAGAGAAATTCGAACAACTGAGGTCATATCTGATGCTTCCCTAAGCGCCCCTCCAATAATATGAACTGAAATTAAAAACATTTTCATAAGTAATTTCCTCAGAAAATTAGTGTCATTTATAAGAGTACTTGTTTCTATTAGTTGTAACTAACCATTGAAGTGAAAAGGAATGTAGTGACGGTGACTGGAGATGAAGCGAAGAGGTTAAAGAAGGAGGCTCGATTGTCCAACTGAGGTATGAGCTTTGGTGTATTTGTTTTGCCTTCTAAGAGTGCTGAGATTGCCATTCCTGAGCATATCCCCACAAACACCAATGCTAACAGAACTGATACTGGCTGAACAAAACCTTAATGATTCTTTAAAACAAAAAACAAAGAACACGGATACAGGGATCACTAAACTAGAACATAGCTAATGTATGTACGAGAGAGGTCTACATTGATTATTTGTATTGACCTACTCGACGGAACAAAACTAGTGGTAGTGAAATGAATATTAGAGTAAACAAAAGAGCGAAAGCTCGAGTGTTCCACCAGTGGATGCCAAACCATTCTTGCAGTACTCCCAAGTGAACTGGTCTGTCCGGCTGGTTTCCTGATAATACATCCCCTGTAAACAACACATTAAAATGTTATTAGACATTTATACACACACTCAGGTGCCATAAATAGGTAATGTAAACTCTAATGAACGGTAGGAATTTCCAGATACATGATTCTTGATGAGTAAATAGACTCTGTGAATATAACACGTGCAAGGTTAGCTTAAAGTAAGTTGATTCCTACAAAATGTTCAAAACCTTTGCCTTGCCATTTTAGCACTTCTTCCCTGATAAGATGTCGAACCAACATATCGTCAGAACCATCCAATACCTGGACAAGCATTATTTCTCTTGTCCAGTCTTATATACATATATTATGGGCATGCTCCGCAATCCAGACCAGCATCAATCAACTTTTTAGTTGTTACATTCTTATACATTTAATTAGTTGGAACATGCAAGATATCCTGTGGCACTAATTAACCGCGACTAATAACATATAGCTTTGCAGTGATGCATTTAGAGCTTCAGGAATGTAAAGGCATCTGTCGATGTCATAACCGTCAAGTATTATCATGAACGGGCATGTACCTCTGGCATAAAAATTACAACATGATCTAGTGTCCGAGCATCAAATTTTGAACTGTTTGGCTTTTCTAGACCCAACACCTACAAGATGCATGAAGCAATGCAGTTAATCTTAAGTGTATATTATCTTTCAGTGAACGTTCTACATAAATAAATCTATAAATTAAACTCTAACTTACAGATCGAGCAAAATCAATAACAGAAATCTGCATTCCTAAGAAGATCCCAAGATATGGAACTTTATTTTCTCTGGCATAATTAGCAGCCAGTATGATTCCTTTAATCCCATGATCCCCAAATTCAGCAGGAACCAACACACGTGCTGCACTCTGAAGACATGGATAAAATAACAGTTCAAATCATTAAGAAAATATAATATTTGGGACCCTGCACAGCCACCGAAAAACACAGCATTCCCCCACTAATGTTAGAACATCAATGTAATCTTCAGCTATAAGCTACACAAATAAAATCATTTATGCGAGTACGAAATGACAACAGTAAATTCTAATTTGAATAGGCTTTCCTCCAAAAATTCCGATTCAACATGAAATTCTAAAAAATTAATATCAATACAACACGTGTATAGCAGTAACAATAACAAGGCCACCAGTATAGCTTATAAAGATCTGTAAACCCAACTTCTTTCAAGATTAACAATACATACACCAACTTTTAATCGAGTAGATTAGAAGTTAATCTTACCTAATCAAGCAAACCCAATTTCTTTTAACACTAACAAAGCTCCAAAGACCTGTAAACAAAGCTTTATTAAAATAAAAAACATAAAATTTGAAAATAAATTCGAAATAAACTTACTTTTCTCACATAAATTGAGTAGACCCAACTTCTTTCAAGATTATTTAGCACCAATCGAGCTCGATTTAGGAATTAATCACGTTTAATTAAAGGTTAGTACAAATAGGGGTATAATTAGGTTTAGAGAGAGTGATTGAGAAGAGAGGCAGTGAGAGATGAGGGAGAAGAGAGACTGAGAGAAGAGAGATGAGACAGTGAGAGAGAGGAGAGAAAAGAGAAGAGAGAATGAGAGAGGGAGGGGGCACCGGAAAAACTGAGAATAAAATTTTTGGTTAAGCCGGGAATTTTTTGGTGTATTAATGGGGGAAAGAAACAAGCGGACCTTTTTTTTTTAAAAAAAACGATTATAAACATCGGTTAGTTAAGATACCGATGTCTGACAATACCTTTAACATCGGTTTTGAAGCGACCGATGTTAAAACTGCTTTTAACATCAGTGAAATTTCTAACCGATGTTAAAAGGGTGATGTCGTAGACACTATTTCTAGTAGTGGTGGGTCCCTACTAACGTGGAGGGCTAAATTTTAAAATTAGGAAAGTTATTGTGTGAACTAGTAAAATGTTAGTGTTAAAAATAAAGAAAGCTTAATACAAATTTTAAAAGTTATTTTCTAGTTTTCATTTTAAGGATTATTTCAATTTGAAAAAATGCATATATATATATATGAGTCACCACATTTTTGTTGTAGACCACGGAGACCACCTATGTTCTGCAATCAAAACCCTATGAAATATATTATTTCTGAAGTATGCTTATGAATATCACTAATTTATTAAAATTATTGAATATCATTTAAGTTTAATAAGTATAATGTGTATATTCTGCAATCTAAACAATTTTTTTTGCAAACTAAACATGTTTCGTAGGATAACACATTTTGTAATGTTCTACATGCAAGTACATGTATGATATTCAATATTTTAAATAAAATAATGATCTTTGTAGAACATAATTCGTAAAATATTACATTTTATAATGTTTATGCAAGATTTTAGTTATCAAAACATAAGTGGTCTCCGTGGTCTCCAAGAAAAACATGGTCTTCATAGAATTTTACTCATATAATACATACATATAAATTGTAGGAATTTCAAAAGAAATCCCTGCTTAGTGAGAGAACTAGAGAGTCCTACTGATTACGGTTGATTTGATTTTGATCTTGTGGTTCGGATTTTGTGTAAACATATCTTTATTTTGTTTGTTTAGAGTAGCAGGGTAGTATTTTGAATATTTTTAGAAGATTTTTTGGGTGCCTGCTTCTTAGTAGTAAATAGAAATATATATGCTTAAAGAGCCTCAACAATAGGACATTCTCGTTAACAGAGTACCTTGATGATCAATCTACACCCATGCCCTTGATGAACATGAAATACCAATAACATCTTCATAAACGAACAACAAAATACTTTAATAGATCTACACACCTAATTCTAACATAATAGAACACATTAATAAATTTACACCCATGAGTGAACAACTTAACATGGGAGGAACACAATAGTTGTTAGAAATTTAGGATAAAAAACAAGTCTTGTCGATACTCTTTCAAACTAAATAAGGCAAATTTAAAATCATTATTCTTTACCTTTGACCATTTTTTTCTTCACCAAGAGACAACTTCACCTCTCAAATATATGTGATTTGAACCTAACAATTGAACATGAAATCCTATGTTCTGTAGACTTTTCTTTAAATCATGATTCCACAAAGTTCCTGCAAGTTTATAAAATTGTAGTTATCGTTCTTACAATTTAAAAGAATATTAGAAAGTTTGGAAAAAGTAAAAGAACGTCGTATATTAATATGAGTACTATGTAGAATACCTATGTTCTTGATTTTCCATTGAAGATAGTGATATAACTCTAGGATATTCGATATTCTTGAATATAATCTAAGTAAAAGAAGTCTAATGTCTTAGAGAATCGAATTTGGTAAATTTCATATATTAGACCATTTTACGTGTTACACCGAACTATACTTTTTTTGTAATGGTATATACACTCGGTCCATTTTAGTCTTGTTGTCCATTTCTACTATTTTTTTCTTATCCCAAATGATTTGTCCGATCCAATAATTATGATAAATAGAGCGTGAATATCATTGTCTCAATTTTATATTAGCACAATTATCACCCTTTTTTGTTTGATTGAATAAAATATGAATTCTGATTAATGAAAAGGAAAAACTGGATGAAGGGAGTTCTTCTCATTACTCATCGTAATTTTTTTAATATGTATATTAATATACCGTGTTTAAGTTAATGTCAAAAAATTAGTTACAAGGTTATTATCCAAAAAAGAGTAGAAAGTAAATATTTCCTTTTTTAAATTTCTTCATGCCTTTCAAGTTGGTTAAATATATTGTACTAAATGGTTTGTAAAAATACTAGTTACGAATATAACATTATTTCACATTTAACTAGATAAAATTATATAAATTAATTACAAAATTGTAAATATGATATAGAGGGTTGGAATAGTAATTTTATTGAACACTTTAGGGAAATAAGATTTTCCTCTTGCCTTTATATACACACAAAATGTATTTCCTTCTCAAAATAATATTACTCATATCATATACTGTGAAATACTTAGCCGCCCACAAGTGAGAGAAACACTGAGACAGCACACGTTTGTATAATCGTTCTTGTTCCAGATCGTTGGACAATTCACGGTCAATCGTTCTTGTTGTAGATTGTTGGACGATTCTCAACCAATTGCTTGGATATAGAAAGAAACATAAATTGTGCAAATGGAATATGTTCAGATCTGTAGATCTTTCGGTATCTACTTCAATCAACTCGTAAGATTCTGAGCCTCTGAATTAACAATTTTTTCATGAATCCTTGAAGATAAGATTTTAGGTTTTTTAACATTTTGTTTGTGTTTATATGCTCAAATCCCACATCTTCCTCATCAAACCATTTTTCATCATTCATTGGTACCTTAATTGGACATAGCAATAGAGAAAAATTGTGCGAGTGGATTGTATTGGGATTCATGCATCTTTCATTACCCACTCCAATCAATTATTAAGATTAATATGAGCGTCTGAATTAAGTATTTTTCATGAATTTTAGAATTTTTGTGTTAATTTTTTTCCGATTATGTTTATGTACTGAAAGTCGCTCCCACGTCCTCGTGTGACCACTTTGCATCATCCATCCATCCTTTAACTAATAAATTTTTTAAAAATTAAATCACCGTTCTAATACTCTAACTATTTTTGAACTGTAACTCAATAAAATCATTGAACAATATAATCTCAAAATTTTAAAATATATTTGCTATCCTATCATTCCTATTATACCAAAATTGACTTAATTGTTCTAATCGTATACTATTTTTGAGTTATAACTCAATAAAATCATCAAAAACAGGAATAATACAATTAAAAAATTTCCTATATTGGTAAATTTTTCCAACTTTTCCCAATTATAACTAGTTATAATTATAAAATGCTAACCATCTTGATTTTAATATGAATCGACTTACCCCGTCATCTGAATCAATTTTTAATATATATATGTGTGTGTGTATTTGTACTCAGAAATGGGTCATTTTACAAAGTAATGAATGTATACTTTATTATGATTACATTTTAAATCATCTTGATTTTTTGTGTTCAGATTTTCTTAAACAAAAAAAAAATTATTTTATGTTTAGTGTAATCATACCAGAAGAAGAACTTGATTCAAACCATGATTAAGTGTTACATGCTTATATGTACACATCTATGTTTATTTATTATATTACGGTAAATCAAATTACATTAAGTTCGATTTTAGATTTTTTTATTAAGATATAGCCTAAAATTGTTAACATAAATTTTTTTCCTTAAGAAAAAAATTGATCCATATACAAGGTTTACCAGAAGTCATGAATCATTTTCATTTTTTAATTTTAAAATATTAAATATTTATATTACAGGAAACAATGAAGAAAGTGCTCCCAAAAGAAGTGAGGTCTACATTTATTTGGAGGTAAAATTTTAATTTTTTTATTTGAATTAAAATTATTTATAAAAAGGTCAGCATTGTATATGAACTTCCATCACATCTATTAGTTAGCTACCTACCTACAATTTAATGTGTAAAATGTCCTCTAATGCATCCATACAACAAATTTGCAGTCTACAAGTAAGGCTACACACTATTCATATTTTTAATCCAAGTAGTTATCAAAAAATTATATACTAAAAATACAAATCACATAGCACAAATGAGGAAAGAAAATCTAAAATTTGTAATCAATTTCATACTTAGGATTTCTCACATAGATGTGATCAAACATCACTCTAAATTGCTTGTGTTTTTCAAAAAACCTTAATGTAAATTATAATATGTTGTCCAACATTTAGGCCGGGAATCGTGATATGTTTTTTAGAGTGTAGTATTGTGTCAATTTAGTTGCTGGTTCACTTGATCATTATAAACAGCAGTTTCCAGGAAAGATCAGTTGCTTTATTCATGAGTCTTGTCTGTATAATGCTTTTTTTCTTTGTTGGTTGCAACTTTTATCCTCTGTAACCCTTGGCTTCGTAATTTTTTTCATCAAATTATGAAAATCATATCCTAACTTTGATCTTTTTCTTTCATAGATCCTCATGCAGATGTTTCCAATAAAGTATAATTACGATAAAAGTTGGATCAGGATATAAACCAAGCTAGTGAATCTGTCATCTGCATGACAGCCATTGATTTCACTTAACATCCAGATTTTTGCATGGTACTTTTGGACAGTGTTGGGCCAAGGAAAGGAAGAGGACTTCGAATAGGAAATTAGAACCTTAGAATAGATGTTTGTAATAAAAATCCCAATAGAAGCCCAATTATAAGGGGAAAAGCCCATTAAAGGCTCCATATAAATATAGGCTAATTGCCCTACTTGTAAAAGGTTGGAAAAATAAGTATCAATAAAGAGTATAGTTCCTCATAAAAATATGGCTCAAACTTAGGGTCATCATTTGATGCTAGAATGAGCTCTTAAATTTGATACTCCAACATGATCATTGAAGAAACAGATCCAGATAAATGTGGGAACACGACAGAGATCCAAACTATTCAAAAATCAGAACATGTTGCTCCTGCAGAAAATGATAAAATATCGTCGACCCTTAAACCAAGACGGTTGTTTCCGGTGGAGGAAAACCCCCCACCTGAAGGATCTCAGGCGCAGAGACAACCAATCAAACGCAAGAGGAAAATGATTAAGGATACTCGCTCTCGTATTTTAACAGAAAAGAGGAAGCATGTGCTCTCCAGTGATGCTAGGTTGCATTTACAAAAGTTACAGTAGAAGAAACTCTTACGAGAACAAGAGTAGAAGGCTCAGATGTAGAGCTCAAGGTGTAAGAAGCTGAAACTCAAAGACTAGAGGCAAAATTGGAAAAAATAAGAGAGATTCAATGTTTACAGCAAGAGTTGAAACAAACGTTGATTAAGGAAGGTGGTGATGAGGAACTTGATTATGTAAAGCTTTCGGAGGATGATGATGATTACTATTATGATGAAGATGGGGTTTCTACTGAGTCTATATATTCAAGACCCCGACATCCTAAGATAATATCTTCAGGGGGAACTTTGCAAGGGTCGATGTCAATAGACTCAATCTTACTGGAGGAGTTCTTAAAAATATAGGAAGATATGGACCAGTTGCGAGATCTAGTTCGCACTCAATCGAGGTTCGAAGCCCCGGTGGAAAGCCCTCTCTCTCGAAGCATTAAGAAAGCAAAAATAGACATGACTTTAAAAACTCTGGCACTTGATCAATTTGATGGATCCTCTGACCCATCAGGTTTCCATAACACATTTGACAGTCGAATGGTGTTTTACGAACACTCAAAAGTCGCCCGTTGCAAATTCTTCTCTACATGCTTATAAGGAACAACCCTACGTTGGTACAACAATCTCCCATCTAGGTCAATCGACTCTTGGACTATGTTGAAGATTAAATTTCAAACAAGATTTTCAAGCAACTACAAAGGGGGAAAATTACGGAATCTTTGATTACGATGAGACAACGGCTTAGCGAATCTCTGAAAAGCTATTTAGGTCGCTTTCGTCAAGCTATATCTGAGATAACAGACCTAGAGGAGCCTTTGGCGGTGAATTATTTAGCAGCAGGCATTGATGGAAACCGACATGGCATTTTACTAGAAGAACTCATAGAAAAATATCCTCAACACCTTCATGCAACATTCCAAATTGTTGAACACCGTATGACACTTGAAGAGGCAGTGGGTAGTATAAGATCTTTGAGACGCTCTAGTTACAAATATGACAGGTCAAAAGCTCACAATCCCCGGACTCCGAGATCGCGAGGATATAATTCCAAATACCCTCGACGTTCAGCAGCAAGAAGAGATAATAGGATGGAAGAACATCGAACCGCGAGGGGTCATGAATATCAATGACGGTCTTTCTCAGACCAAAAATGGCAGGCCCGGGACAGAAAAGATAAAGAGTTTACCAAACTCACAGTTTGCGACTATCATGAAGATACTGGACACACTATAGAACAGTGCTACCAATTAAGCAATCACATTGAATCCAAAATCAGAATAGGCCATTTCATCCATTATATCTAAGGACAAGGCCAAACTCATCAGAGACAAGATGACAGAATAGTCGACGTAATTTTCGGGGGTTACGCCGCTGGAGGCATGTCAAACAACTCTCGTTAGTCGTACGCTCGAGAAGTGTATAATGTTAATCCTCAGTGTCCCAAAAGATACAAGCCTTCTCCATCTCTCGTCATATCCTTCTGGATTAGAGCAATGCCCCAAATATCATATGAGGCCATCAAGATGCGCTGGTTATCACCGCCAAAATCAGCACTAACATAGTAAAAAAGATCCTTGTCGATAACGGTAGTTCTATCGACATCCTTTATCATCATGCTTTAGCGTGAATGGATACAGGAGATAGAAAGCTAGAAAATACCCATTCACCTCTTTATGGCTTCACAGGTAATGAGGTGAAAGTGGTCGGGATAATTGACTTGCCGGTGCTTTTCGGCACGATGCCTTGCCAAGTATGGAAGATAGCTAAGTTCCACGTAATAAGTGCAACCTCAAGTCACAATGCCATACTAGGGAGAACGATAATCTCGGTATTAGAAGCCATTACGTCGATCCCTCACTTAAAAATGAAATTCCCGACTGAGTTTGGAGTGGGAGAGATGTGTGGCGACCCAGCCGTGTCAAGACAATGCTACTTCACTACTGTTGTGCATAAGAAGCAAGATAATGACACTCAATCTATTAATGAAGTCGTTTAGATAGATGCCGGTAGAATTTTTGACATTCCAAGGGATCCCTCGTTCTCACCTGTCGGTGAAACGATCGAGATTGCGATTGATGAAAATTCCCCCAGCAAATCGGTTAAAATTGGAAAAGATTTAAATCCTCAAATAAAAGATGAATTAACGAGGTTGCTTCGGGAGTTCTCGGACATATTTGCATGGTCACCATCTGACATGTCTAGAATTCCAACTGACGTTGCAAGACACTCTCTGCATGTCAACCGTCAAAAGAATCCTGTCAGACAAAAGAGGCGGACTTTCTCAGATGAAAAGCGTCGAGCTATCGACGAAGAGCTTGATCGACTTTTTGAGGCTCGATTTATCGAACCGGTGAAATTTCCTACATGAATTGCTAATGCTATCCTGGTTAAGAAAAGTAATGGAAAATGGAGAATGTGTGTTGATTACTCTGACCTCAACAGAGCATGCCCTAAGGATTATTATCCTTTGCCAAATATAGATCAACTTATCAACGCAATGGCGGGTCATGAAATGCTATCTTTCATGGACGCTTTCTCAGGCTATAATCAAATCAGGATGGATGATCAAGATTGGGAACAAACGGCGTTTATCACACATCGAGGTATCTTCGCATATCGAAACATGCGTTTTGGGTTGATCAATGCCGGTGCGATATTTCAGCGTATGATGGATGAAATATTTAAAAATCAGTTGGGTCGAAACCTCGAGGTGTATGTCGACGATATGATAACAAAGTCAAAATTTTCAAGCGGTCATACCCTAGACCTTCGAGAAACCTTTGAGAATGTTCGTCGTAATAATGTGATTAAATCCGTTAAAATGTTCTTTTGATCTAAAATCTGGAAAATTATTGGGATTTCTTTTCTCCCAATGAGGGATTGAGGCTGACCCCTCCCAAATAATAGCTATATTTGAAATGAAGGACCCTTCTACCATAAAAGAGGTTCAACGCCTCACTAGATGGATAGCGGCCCTTCGTCGTTTCATACCACAAGCCTCTAAAAAATGCTGTCCTTTTTTTCAAGGTTGTGAACCTCTTTTATCCCCACCAGATGTTATTTACCCTTCTTTGGTTTGGGAATTTTATTCTAATTTCTCAATGATGAAGGAGGATATGGTTTATTCTGTGGTTCAAGGTTTTCCGATTGTGTTCAATGCTAATCTGTTGTCTCGAGTTTGTGGTATCTCGTGCTCTGGTGTCTGTCCGTATACCACGCATGCAGCATTCATGGAGTTTCCAGGATTACAGTATGAAGAACAACTGAAAGTGATTCTTGGTGAGAACTTTATCGGTACCTCTCTTAAGCCCATGGTACATGATCTTACTCCACTTGCTTTATTGCTTTTTAAATTGTTTCATACAAATCTTTTGCCTCATAAGAGCGGTCGTGACCGTGTCACTTATCAAGATGTTATTTTAATTTCGGTTTTCATGACTAAAACTCCTTGTGATATTGCTTCGTTGATTATCAAATACATGAGTCATTGTGCGTCTCATGAGTCTATGAACTTGTCCTTTCCTTCTTTGTTGATAAAGATCTTTAGACATTTTTCTATTATTTCTGATGATGATAGCACTGAGCCAGTGTCTACTATGTTTGATCTGTCTGTCCTGTCTGCTAATAATATTGAGATTATTGAGTCTGGTGTTCTTATTTTTGGTGAGGGTCATAAGTCGTTTGGTTCGTTTCCAGAGTCTCCTCACTATATGTCTGATCCTGATCAAGAGGACTCTGTTTTATTGAAATCGTTGTTGTCAAAAGTTTCAGAAAACAACCATCTTTTGGAGTCTCTTAAAACTCAGTTTGCTTCTATCGAGTCCTTGGCATCCCTGACTTCACAAGTCAGTATGATGCGTGCCTCCTATGAGATGTTTAATAAATCTGTTACTGCTTCTCTTGAATCAATAAATGCTAAGTTGGAGATTTTACATGTCCATGATAAGAAGGTGAGTAGGGCTATAGATTTTGAATTTGGTGTGCTTCATGAGGGGATGGTTACCACTGCCAAGGCGTGGGAGGAAGAATTTGTCAAGCTCTTCTATAAACTTGGTACAGAAACCAAGTACATATCTCAGCAGGTCTCTACCCGTAGCATGCCATGGCACCAGAAAAAGGACTGACTTGGTGATATGACTCTGGCCGAGATTACTTCCCCTTTGCCCCTGCCTGCAGTTCCTCCACCTGAAGCTTTTGTAATGACTCGTGCTGAATATCGTTCGTATATTCTAGAATGGCTTCGCAAGAGGGATGGGAAAGCTCCAGATGAAGGCAAGTTAGACAAACTGTTCTCCGAGTATGGTGCTTCTCCAGTTTACCACAACAAGGGAAAGCGAAAGACTCGAGAATCTGCTCCTGTCGATGTTGATGATTCTGACTAGTTTCTTTACGCGCCTTTTATGATGTTGAGGGGGAGAATTTTTAATGTGTTTGTTTGTTTAATTTAAGACGATTGCTTCTTGGTTTATTTATCTGGATGATTGGATAATTTTGGTTGGATAGCACTGGTTTATGTGCTGGATTAAATATTTAAGGTTTTATAACTTTAAGTACTGTTGAGTGCTTGGTTTTTAATCTTGGTTTTTAATCTTATTTGCTGTCCCAATTGTTTACCTGTCTCATTTGATAAGTCTTATGTTTCATTTGCATATTCTCATGATTATCAACTGATTGTTGCATATATACACTGTTACTATCTAACATATTGCAACAGGAGATTAAAGTGTTTTTGATAGGGGGAGCATAACACTTCTTTACCCTTGGCATCATCATAAAAGGGGGAGAATGTTAATCCGTGATTTCTGATGATGCATTGAAGAAGTCTACAGCAAATCAGATTGTTAGTTAGTTAGATAAGTATTAGAGTTTTGTTTAATGTTAACTTAGTTAACTGGATAACCTTTGACTTATCTTTTCAAAACAAACTCTTTCTTAGATAAACCTAACATATTTCAAATTCCTTATCTCTCTCAGGTTTATCTCTTTCAAGAAACATACTAACGGATTACTTGTTTTATACATTCAAATATTTCAAACCTAATCTTATCTTTTATTATCTTTAAAAGAGTTTGAAATACATTATATCCGTTACATGTTTTCTATTTAAACCGACTTGATGTTTTTCAGAAACATACAACTCTCTGCACTTTCCATCTTATATCTTTCTGAGAAAAACATCCTCTTAATTACATTCATTGATTATCCAGTTAATTAAGAGTTTATAGTCGAGTTGTAATCTTTCACATTATTATCTTTGTATTTGAAAGAAAGGTGTATTGTATCACTTGTCCCGGGTTGTGGGAATATTGATTACAAGATCAAGGCCAAGTAGCTGTGTGCTAGGTAGCTGTGTGCTAGGGAAATGGTTCTTTCATTCAGGGCCAAGATTGTAATCAAGAAAAGTTTGTTAGTACTTTATTTAAGTGGATATAATACATTCTCTATGCTAGTTGGCATGGGGACTTGGATGTAGGCCATAGACTAGGTATAGGGGCCGAACCAAGTGAAAAGATTTGATGTTCTTGCATTAACATATTTCCAGCATTGCATGTTTATATTTCTGCAACTTACAT
This sequence comes from Apium graveolens, assembly GCF_009905375.1. Taxonomy (NCBI): domain Eukaryota; kingdom Viridiplantae; phylum Streptophyta; class Magnoliopsida; order Apiales; family Apiaceae; genus Apium; species Apium graveolens. The sequence continues at coordinate 40,946 of NW_027421167.1, read as the reverse complement.
TCTACTGAATATATAGTATCTGTCTCATTCAGTTACAGCCTGTCTCATTTGCTAAGATAAAAGAGACTGTCTCATTTGTGAACAGTTGCACTTTAACTAATTCTGTTGAGCCTACGAATTTAAAAAAGCAGTTGCAAACACTTGTATCCATAATTATTTTTGTTGTTTCTGTACATTTTTAGCTGTTCAATTTAGCATACTAAATCAGCAGTACCTAAATTTCTCCTATTAAATCAGCATACTAACTAAATCAGCATTCTCCTTGCTGAAGTGAATTCTTATAAAACAATCCACATTTCCACATTTCAGATCCACTACATAGAGTGTATGTAGGAAGTAAAGTTTGTCAACCACTTTAAAATTAAAAGGCCATGGCAGCCAAGGATCTTCAAGATTAACTTTGACATCGTTTCCATCTCCAATCCTCCACGGATAATCCCTAATAATACTTCTCCTGTCCCACTGAATTCTTACATACTTTTTCGTCATGCTAAGCATTTTAAGGCTACTATAAAATATAGTTCTATATTTTATTTTTAGAATTTTCTTTTTCTGTATAAAAGTTTAAACATTATATTTTTATTTAAAAGAAAAAATATTTAAAATTATTTAGAAAATCATGTTATACGGGAATCTAAAAATACATACCGATTCCTCGTTTTCCCAATATAAACAACCCACCGGAAATGGGAAATGAGGGAGTAATTTCTCTTCCCCATCGAATGCTTCTCTAACTAAGAGAAGATTTGGAAACTTTTTTAGCTTCAGTATACACTACATCAATATTAAAATAAATTATGAATTCATGTTGTACTTGGGGACATTTTTTTCTTGCGTAAAAAAAGGCTTCATAATTTTTTTGTCCTTGGCATAATTAAATTAAAATGACATGAAAGACATTATACGCGATAAATGGTTGTAATATCATTAGAAGAATATATATGAATGAAATGAAATGACAGCGATGACATTCTCAAACAAATTAAAAATTTTCTCAACACATTTGACATTAAACTATTCAATATTGGTGAATGAAATCAAACTACAATAGTTGACTAAAGTAGAAAGATCTATACAAAATTGTGGCGAGTGGAACAGGATATCACCGAGAAGCTACAAAAACTCAAGGTACATTTGCTATCCGTTAAGCAACCAGTCGCTCTAAAATTTCAATGTATTAGAAGAAGACCCTTTCTAGCATCTTATATTAATTATTTTCTTAATTTTGGTTTAGTAGTTGAAGTAGTATGCACAAAGTTTGTCATGCATCATGCGTGATTGTCTTTCAAGACTCAGCTAATTGTATGATTATATACAAACAAATTACTAGATGAATGTTAAAATTTACAAGTACAGATTGGTTGGAGCCCGGAGGTGATGAATATTGAAAAAAAATTATTCTTTCATACTCACTCTTTAAATTTAAATTTCAAATTCGTCCAACTGCAATTGAATTTGTAACTAAAAGCATAACCAACATTTAGATTGAATGCTTCGGAGATGGTATGATGAATGCTGAAATACAGACAGGCTTGTCTAATTGTGAATATAAAGACGAAAAACCTGTCAGAATGTATTATCAAGCAATAGAAAAGAAGAGTAATAATTTCAAGATTTCGGAAAGTCCAGAGGCATTTAGAAAACTGTGGCAGGAGGAACTGGAGATCATCCAGAAGCTACATATGCTGAAGGTACAAGCCTACTTTTGAACAAAATTGTAACCAGTCTCTCTAAAACCTTAAGGTGGTAGAGGAAGGCCCCAACATGATCTTATACTCTTTAACGACTCTCATAGTATAGATTTTGTTTGATTGGATATATCTTTTTCTGCATTCCTGACAGCTAAATCTAGTCAAGCTAGACCATAAAAAGAAATGCTTCTCCACATATACTGAAGCAGCATATACACGGTTCAACACAAGACAAAAGATTGAGTGGAAAGTGAAGGAAATCGAGGAATTAAAACAATCTCTCTATGAACTATACGTTTCCAAACGAGCACGCCAGAGAAAAGATAGTGACTTGATGCATGAACAAGTAATCTCTGTCATTACTTCATTGCAATTTGAATTTAAGTTCAATATCTAAAACGCTATTCGTCTTCATGTTATATAAAATTAGGTTGTGAAATTGCACAAAGGAAGACAACATGGATGTAAGAACTTGGTAAAGGAAAGACAGCTTCATAAGAAAATCAACCAAGCCAGGGAAGAAGTAAAAAAGATCAGTGGCAATAGTCCTTCAGAACCAGTGACTCGAATCTGTACCTTGGGAGGGCATATTCTCGACACAAAAGAAGCTATAACGGATTATATAAAGGTTGTTGCATCATAACATAAATGGAAGCCATAATATTCTTGGTATATTACTACTTACTACTATTTCAAATCACCACTACAAATTCTAGGTTGCAACCAAGGAAGTTAAAGAATTGAGGATGAAACAAATCACATACAGGGCTTATGATGGTCGTGCAGCACTTGAGAAAGCGGTTACAGAAAAGGAGATCAGAATTTTTAGAGAGAAAGCTGGAGAATATCAAGCAAAAAAAGGTCCAAGTTTCGAAACAACAGCTTATATGTGGCAGAGCTGCAAACGGGTTAAAGTGATCTATAGCCAGCACTAGAAACTACCGGAAGGAGATAAATGTGGAGGGTTGTAGCCATTTGTTGCATTCTTCTTATTTTCTTACTTGTGAAGCTACTAGTACTTTCTTTCCAGGCTCAAGGCTCATCAATAGACGGAGAATCTAATTAAAAAAAAGTTAAATGAAATAAATAAATACTCCCTTCGTCCCTCTCAAATGTTTACATTTGGGTTGAGCGCGGAGTTTAAGAAAAATGATAAAGTAGTGGAGAAAAGTTGAAAAAATGAGTAAAGTAGTGGGACAGATGTATATGGTCCAACAGTTGTGTCATTGGGCGGATCTCGATACTATGTCATTTTCATTGATAATTCCACTAGAAAGGTATGAGTTTATTTTTTGAAGAATAAATCAGAAGCGTTTTCTACTTTCAAGAAATGGAAGACTGAAGTTGAAAATCAGACCGGTTTGAAGGTGAAGAGTTTGATGTCAGATAATGGTGGTGAATACAGTAGTGATGCATTTAAAAGTTATTGCGCGAAATTTGGGATTAGAATGATTACAACTATTGCATAGACACCACATCAGAATGGTGTTGCAGAGCCATGAATAGAACCTTGAATGAGAGTGCCAAGAGTATGAGATTACATGCAGGGTTGCCAAAGATGTTTTGGGCAGATGCAGTTAGCACAAAAACGTATCTCATAAATAGAGGACCTTCAAGTCCTTTGGGGTTCAAGATTCCTAAAGAAGAGTGGCAGGAAAAAGAGGTAAATCTTTCACACTTGCGAATTTTTGGTTGTGTTTCTTATGTGCGTGTTAAATATTCCGACATAGACAAGCTTGATCCGAAAGCAAAGAAGTGTATCTTCATTGGTTATCCAGATGATATGGGTTACCGTTTCTAGGATGAACTGACTAAGAAGGTCGTTAGAAGTAGAGATGTTACTTATATTGAGAATACAATGTATAAGGATAAGCTTGTAGTCGATTCCGAGTTTACAAAGGAACAATCTGAGAAAGAGGAAGCACTGCTTGAAGATATTACAGAAACAGATCTTGCAGGAAATAATGGGAGTTCAGAGAATATTGATGACAGGGTTCCAGTAACTCCATATGCTGTGGTAAGTAAATCTAGCAGAAGTGTGAGGCCACCACAAAGATATTCTCCTTCAGCATATTATATGTTATTGACCGAGGACGGGAGCCTCAGTGTTATTCAGAGGCAGTACAAGTGGATGATTCAGTTCAGTAGAAACCAACCTTGGATGAGGAGATGAGTTCTCTTGAGAAGAATGAGACTTGATCTTTGACAGAGTTACCAGCAGGAAAGAAGGCTTTACAGAATAAGTGGGTGTTCAGGATCAAAGAAGAACATGATGGCAGTAAGAGATACAAGGCAAGATTAGTAGTCAAAGGTTATCAACAAAAAAAGGGTATTGACTATACCGATATATTTTCTCCCGTTGTTAAGATGTTTACAGTTAGAATTGTGCTAAGTATTATGGCTGCATAGGAGTTACATCTAGAGCAACTAGATGTTAAGATTGCATTCTTACATGGTAATTTTGAGGAAGATATCTACATGGTTGAGCTAGAGGGATTTCAGGTAGCTGGGAAAGAAAACCTTATCTGCAAGCTTATAAAAAGCTTGTATGGTTTAAAGCAAGCACCAAGATAATGATACTTGAAGTTTGACAGCTTTATGATGAAGAATGGATACAGCTATGGATCATTGTTGTTACTTTAAACAGTTTAATTTATCTTATATCATATTATTGTTTTATGTTGATGATATGTTGATAGCATGATCAAACATGAAGGAAATCAACACGTTAAAGAGACAGATGTCTGAGGAGTTTGAGATAAATGATATGGGTGCAACAAAATAGATACTTGGTATGAGTATTATAAGGGATAGAGCTGAAGGTACTTTAAAATTATCTCAAGAAAAGTATGTTGAGAAACTATTGCAGAAATTCAGTGTCCAGGATGCGAAGACCAGAAGTACACCATTGGCGAGTCACTTTAATCTCACAAAGAAGCAATCACCTAAAACGGATGAAGGCAAGAAAGATATGGCTAAAGTTCCTTATGCATCTGCAATTGGCAGTTTAATGTATGCTATGACGTGTACAAGGCTAAACATTGCTCATTCAGTGGGATTTGTTAGCTGATTTATGTCTAATCCAGGAAGAGAGCATTGGGAAGCAGTCAAGTGGTTGTTACGCTACTTGAAAGGCACATCCAAGGTTGTACTATGTTTCAGTAATAAAGATGTTATCTTGGAAGGGTTCTCTGATGCAGATTTGGGTGGATGTTTGGATACAAGAAAAAGTACAAGGGGTTATATGTTCATTTTGGGTTACACCGCAGTTAGTTGGATGTCTCGACTTCAAAAGAGTGTTGCTCTTTCAACCACATAAGCAGAATATATGGCTATCTCTGAAGCTAGCAAGGAGATGATTTGGTTGAAGAATTTTTTGAGGAGTTGGGCAAGAAACAGGCGGACAGTGCTTTGTATAGCGATAGTCAGAGTGCTATTCATCTTGCGAAGAATCCCGCGTTTCATGCTAGGACGAGGCATATTCAACTGAAATATCACTTTACAAGAGAGTTGATAAGCAATGATACATTTTTCTTGATGAAAATTCTTTGTTCAAAGAATCCTGCAGATATGTTGACTAAGGTGGTTATGAATGAAAAGTTGAAGCTTTGCGTAACTTTAACTAACCTTCAGAATTGATTGATGAGAAGGCGCTGCACTAGTTAGAGTTATTGATTGAATAATTAATTTTACTAGACTTACAAGAGTGAAGTGAAGATTGGCCAGACTCCAAGTGGGAGATTGTTGGGTTTGTGGAGACTATTAATTAAACCCATGAAAATAAACTATTCAGATTAGTTTATGGATTAGTCTACTTTTCAGATTTGGACTATAATTTTGATTTAGACCTAATTTCTTCTCTTATAATTACTCATGTTATTGTAAAATCATAACACAACAAATTGTGAGAGATCAATACAGAATTAGTGCGGCTTGTGAACTATGAATTTGTGAACCACGTAAATCTTTGTATTGTGTTATTGTCGTTTATTTTCTTGTTCTTGTTTATTCGCTTTGAATTTTGCTTTTGTTGTTGGATACTCAACAATATAATGTGTCTGCAGCCAATCTAATACTATTGCAATTAAGTAAGGTGAGTCAATATCGAATGTTACCGTTTGTATGTTGTATTATTGTGTTCCATCAAAGTGTTTTTAGATTTTAAAATTTAAAAAATTTGACAAATATACCAACTTTTGGATATTTATTTGCAACTTTACTACCTTACTTAAAATCTTGCAAATTTACTATCTTTTTAAACACACAAATAATTAAATTGCAAAAATATCATTTTCATCTTCCCATTCCATTTTTTTAACTTCTCTCCCTCTCACCGCCTCTCTGTCCTTCCCCCTATCTTTCTCGTTCTCCCTCGATCTATAACTATTTTCAAACATTTATAAATAGAGAGAGTATTTTAAATATATTTATACTAACTTATTATAACTTTGATTAAATTTTAGAGATACTTTAAAAAGATAAACAATTTAGAATTTATTTATGAAGGGAAAAAATCAAATTAATAAAAAAGTTCAATTTTTTCAGTTACATTATTTTAAACCTCTAATCTAATATTCAAAAAATATATGAAAATATAAAAGAAAGGCTATATAATTTACATATCAATATTATATAATATTTGATTTGTAAATGATTACAAATTTATTTAACAATATTTTCAAAACTATAATTTTGAATAAAATAAAAATGAAACAAGTTAAAGAAAATTATTAATATATATGTAGGAGCAAAAATAACCAAACCTTTTATGTACACATTAAGATTTAAAAAATTAAGATTTAAAAAATTTTACTTTGGTGGGGTGGCTTATTTTTTTGATTTTTTCCCTTTCATAAAGTATAAAATCTAAACAAAACATTCTCCAACAAAGAACACACAAATTTTAAGTCGGTAACTCCATGAACCGTAGAACAATAGAATAATATATGGAGCGGTATCTCATCAGCCCTCGGTGGAAATGATCCAGGTTGTCAACCCATATCTCTTCTACCAATGAGGTATAGACATCGTGGGTCCCTTCCCGAAGTCCAAAAACCAGGCATAATACATCTTAGTGGCTGTTGACTACGTAACAAAATGGATCGAGGCAAGACCATTAGCCAAAATCCGAGAGAAGGAGATGATCGAGTTTCTAATGGAGTTCATTATATTCAGGTTTGGGGTCTCAAGAATTGTGGTAACTGATAATGGAACTCAATTTGTAGGAGAAAAGTTCACCAAAACACTTTCACAAATCAAGATTAAACACATCAAATCCTCGGTGGCATAACCCCAGGCTAACAGACAAGTTGAAGTGTCTAACGCATAATCTTACAAGGACTTAAGAAAAGGGTCGATGAATTACCAAGACCGTGGGTCTATGAGTTGCCGAATGTGCCCTGGTCTTACAAAATGACCCCTAGAAGTGCGACGGACATATCCCCTTTTAAGATGGCTTTTGGCTTGGAAGCAATTTTACCCGTCAAAATGTTTCTTAACTCATCAAGGGTCGAGTATTTTGATGTTGAAGCCTCACCAGAAGGAATCCAACTTCACAATGTTCTTATGGAAGAAGTTAGGGATGAGGCATCGAAGACAGTACTCCAACAGCAAGCGCGCACAATAGCTTATTTCAACAAGAAAGTAAAAGTTAAACAGTTTTTGGTTGGGGATCTAGTCCTTCGAGAGTCGGCGGCTTCACAACCCACCATCACGAGAAAGTTCAAAGCCCCATGGGAAGGACCTTATCAAGTAACAGGGCTCGTCGCGCCAGGAACCTACCGACTGTCTATGCTCGATGGTACACCCATCAAAAATGCTTGGAATGCTATTCACTTGAAGAAGTATTATCAATAGTTAAGTTATTTGAATTGTGAGAATGAAAAATGTCAACTTTCAGACTATAAAAATTATTCTTAACGAAAAGGGGTTGATATGAGATCCCGGTTAATAGCCTGCTGTTTCTCTTTACAAGATCAAGCCAGGTTTATGGTGTTACAAGATAGAGATGGTTTTGCATTTCAACGTCCATGACTCCATTCTTAACCTTTAGGAGGAATCTGCCATAGAGAAGCAGACTTATTGACCTTTGCAAACCAAGCTACCACTTTCAACAAGGATTGTTACTTCTGAAAACCTTCAACAAATCTACGTTGCTTTGAATATGATTGGCTAGATCGCCTAGTGGATTGGTTTCTGCTGATTGGAAGGCAGAACCGAGGACTACTATGATTTGAATATATTGCACAAAACTTTAGGTTCTTTAAGTTAGAATATTTAGATCCTTACTTGGGCCTCACCTGTTAAGTGAAAATATAAGAGCCTTTCCTTTTTTCTTCTTGTGTTCTGATCACTATTAATTACTGCTCTGCTGTTTGGCTCTTTATGTTGAGTTTCCGTAAAAGCCTGCATCAACTCCTATACCTTGTGATTCAGTTTGACAAACTTTGTGTGTTTTGTTTACTGGATTAGATGTCAAGCTTTTCTTGTTATGATTTTCGTCCTTATTCCCTCGCTTGATTTTTGTGGCAGAAGTTTTTGCCTAGTGATTTCATCTGTAATTGTTTAATGTTTTATAGTGTTCTTCTATGGGGTAGGCAACATACTTGTTTACTTCAGTTTACATTATCATCTTGCATGTTTAGCCTAATTAGGATGTTTGTATTATGCTATTGTTGATTTAATCTTGATGTGGCTCGTTTTTGTCATTTTTCTCCTTAAAAAGAACTCAAATTTAGTTTCCATTTTTCGATCGGTAGGGGATGGTTATATTCTATAAGGTGTTTGAAGATGAACATAAAGTGTGGGGTGCAACAATCAAAATAGAAGGGGATTATATATGGCCCTTACGATTACTTCGAGCAGTAGCCTACCCGTACTGATATGATTTGCACCCGTGACTCCAGTTTTAAATCTTATAGTGTGTTCAGTACTGATATATGTATAATTATACTGCAGAGAAAAATCTGGAGAATCTGGATACAAAGATGATTACAATATCTCCAATCCATATTACTCGGTAATTATCATAACAATTTGAATTGAATGTTGTTTTGGCCATATGATACTTGATAGTAAATTGTTGATTAAAGTATCTCATATCAGTAATTGTTATCACAAATTAATAGTAATGTTATTTGCCATTGTATGGTTCCTTCTCACGTAATTTACCCTGTTACTTGTGGCACACTGGCATATCATATGCAGCAGCAGGACCGTGATAAGCTGTAGAACTTGGGACTATATCAATGAGATCTGGAAAACATTATGTATTGATAGATTGAGAATGGTTGATTTTCCTTAACCGTCTGCCATATATTAGATCTCTCTCCTTCAAGTTCTCCTGTTAATTCAGCAAAGGAAACATAGCAACACACAATCTGTAAGGGTTCCATCTTGATCCTATTTGTTTCTTCTGCAGGATTCTCAATTTGTGCCACTGATCAGCTACTACAGTTTTGTTATTTTGAGACACTTGTACCGTTCTTATTTTATGGATATCTGCAGTTTTGTTATATACTAGCTGACGGATATTCCATCCTACTGTCAGGGAGCTGTCAAAGTTTCAAGTTTCACAATTGGACAACAACCTATCATGGATGCATACCTTTGTCTTTTACATCTGACTGCAGGAATCACAGTTGGTAATTAGAATAAAACTTATTCTCTGTCTTTGGCATTGACCAAATTTTATTATTTTAAAAAACTATTTCTCACTACTTGTGTTCTCCATAATTGTCACTTCTTCATGTATGCAGAACAATTGTATAACGCATTTGCCACTGCCGCATTCTTCAAGTTTGTTGTCTTCTCTTTTTGTGAGTTGAGATTTTTTCTCCATATATGGAAGGCAAATAGGCCTACAAATTACATACAGAGTGTGGAAGCGAGGCGTGAACTTTCAGTTCTTTGTATTTATTTCTCTGAGTAAAACTTTTGCTTAGCTGTTTGTAATGAATTTCTGTCCTGTATGCATACCTTTGAAATTCATAACTTGAGATTCACATTGAACATTTATCACTATGAATGCACTTATACCTGAATCTCGGGCCACTCTGTATAGGATGATACCTTTTTTTAATTTTAAATTTTGAATTGCTTCCCCAATTTAACATGTATCTTTGTTACTTGGATTACCTGTTCTGACATTCCTACATGAAATGCTAAGATTATGATCATTTTATTGCATGAGCTTGTGCAACGTTGTGCTGTTGTAGTGTTTGGCAGTATATGTAAGGTTCATTCTAGTAACAGAAGATAATAGTATACCAGAAAACATAATCATGAATCTTTTGAGAGGATATATACAGTTGCCAGTTCTGCTCCAGAACAGTTGCAATCCTAAGCTATCCTCTTCTTCTGTATTTGAAAGAAAAGCATTTGTGTACTTGTAAATTAAGATTTCTGATAAAAACATTTGATGGCGTATAACTTTTTTGTGGAATAAATGTTTCAACTTATTAGCATTAGTATCAATTATATTAACCTAAAAGTTATGGATATTTATTCTTAGTAGGGAAGTAGTGCTACTTCACACTCACACATCTTTATGGTTTACGTTTTCAGGTGGTATCCTTCTGGGAGGTATTCTGATCACGTACGAGTTCCCTAAATTCCTTCCAGTTATTACTCTGGTTGTGCACTCCTACTGGATACCTCAGATTGCCACAAATGTTTTTCGTGACCCAAGAAAGCCACTACAGCCTAGTTACATTATTGGAATGAGTGTAACTCGGCTTGCAATTCCTTTATATATCTTTAGATGTCCCCGCAACTTCATGCACATTAAGCCTGAAAGGAGTTGGTGCCTCTATTTGGTGGGTTTTGCTGGGTTGCAAGCAAATATTCTTTTGCTGCAGCACTATCTTGGATGTCGATTCTTCATTTTTTGGCATGTTTGATGTAACTTTTCACAATATATTAGTTCGTGCAACCCTTCTCTATTTTGTTAATTAGTTTATGTAACTCTTCCCTGTTATTTTTATATAAAATCAAGGTAGAGAATGCCTAATCCCTGTATATTGTTGTAAAGAGAGTGCCAACCAATATTCTAAGGAGCTGCAATAATTGTAATGCTTAAAGGATTCTTAAATAAATGAGGAACCGCACAATCAATTTCATACTTAGGATTTCTCACATAGATGTGATCAAACATCACTCTAAATCGCTTGTGTTTTTCAAAAAACCTTGATGTAAATCGTAATATGTTGTTCAACATTTAGGCAGGGAATCGTGATATGTTTTTTAGAGTGTAGTATTGTGTCAATTTAGTTGCTGGTTCACTTGATCATTATAAATAGCAGTTTCCAGAAAAGATCAATTGCTTTATTCACGAGTCCTGTCTGTATAATGCTTTTTTTCATTGTTGCTTGCAACTTTTGTCTTCTGTAAACCTTGGCTTCACAATTTTTTTCATCAAATTATGAAAATCATATCCTAACTTTGATCTTTTTCTTTCATAGATCCTCATGCAGATGTTTCCACTAAAATATAATTACCATAACGGCCGGATCAGGATGTAAATCATGCCAGTGACTGTGTCATTTGCATGACGCCCATTGATTTCACTCAACATCCAGATTTTTGCATGGTACTTTTGGACAGCTTTCAGCTTGAAGTTTAAGGCTATGTAACTAACGTTGTCCGAACCTATATGTGCAGGTAACGCCATGTGAACATGTCTTCCATTCACATTGCTTACTTAAGTGGATGGATATAAAGATGGATTGCCCAACCTGCAGGCGGCGACTTCCACCAGTGTAGCTAAGGGCCGGAACCAGAATTTTTTTTTGGAAGGCCAAAATATAGAACATGACTTTTGAAGCCAAATTTTTTTGAGACATTATGGATTCGCAAGAACCATACTGTGAATTTATGTGTATAAAACCTCAAAATGTGTAAGGTTTGTGAATATATCCGGGGCACATCAAATTATCTAATCTATATATATATATAGTTACTCAAATGAGATGCCTAATTATATTGAGATATGAGATCTAATCTCAGTCCTTTATTTTAATTTTTTTATAATTTTTTTTAATCCTTACCACACAATTATTGCTCCAATCCAACAGTTTTTTATCCCTCCCTCTCATCGACACCACCCCAACCCGTGCACTCTCTCTCCACCTCCACCTCCACCACCACCACCACCTGACGCCGCTGCCGCTCCATCACTCATCGCCGGACTTTTATATCTCTCTCCTTCCCCCTCCTCTCTCTCTCCATCTTCATACTTTCAAGGAATGAAAAAGAAGCAAAAAGTGCACTAAAAAAACTCAAAAGAAACTTAGGAAATGTGCTGCATTAGTAGCTCTTTTACCATGATGATTAATAGACAAAATCTAAGAAATGCGGACAAGACCACAAGTGTTGAACAAAAATAAGCACATCTCTATTAACATTTCATTCATGTCTCAATAGGTTGAACAAAGTTTATGATAAGCACCAAGACAGAAATTTTCCAACAACAAGGATAAAACAAAAATTATAAGGATACCAGAAATGAAGGTGGTCCTAATCGGTCCAAAGGCAAGACAAGAGGATGGATGAGTGATCCAGGAGAATGGTGAGTGGATGATGTGGAGAATGTAGCTGACATGGACTTCTGATCAGTAAATACTAAATACTTTATTAATATTTGACGAAATATTTTTTTTAAGTTGGTCGTTTTGAAAATTTTGATTGATGAGTACAATATACTTTAGCTCAATTGCGTTTACCAAGTGAAAATTCTTAACCGTAAAAATATAAAAAGTTTACATGCATTTGGGTGAGTTATCCATCAAAAAGCCCTCCAATGTATAAAATTACTTGAGTTCAAATTTTACTTGCAATTTTACTATTTTTTAACATTCTACATCTTCAGTTCTTCTGCATTTTAAGTATCCAATACAAACATTTTTTTACATCCATTCAATTATATAAACATGGGCAAGTTAGCTCAGCTAGCCTGTACTCAGCATCCTTCACAGTTCCCGAATTGATCATTGTCTCTATTGTATAAAACTACACAGGGACGGATTTTAGGGGGAATGGGGTGGCCATGGTCCCCTCAAAACCTCCCCACGAGCTTACATTGTTCCAATTATATATATATATATATAGGGTCTTACTCAAATGAGAACTCATTTTAAAATGAGATATGAGATCTAATTTACACCACACAAAATTTAAAACTACTTTTAATCTACACCACTCATTTTAAATCTCAACATCATCTTCACCAACTATCACCTCCCCCATCTTCTTTCTAAACCAGCCAACCACCGCCGCCTCCAATCGTCGGACATCACCATTTCCGGCAACCACTACCTCCGGCGACCTCCAGAAAATCACCACTGTCAAACATATAATCACCGCTGTCAAAATAAGAGATCACCGTCGGAAACATAAAAATCACCCCTCCGGGCACCTGTAAATAACAAATCAACATCGGAGAAAAAAAATCATCACAACTGGTCACCACTTTTATCCACCAGATCCGGCCACCAACTCCGTTCATCGACTATGATCACCAATATCATCACAAAAATTACTAGATCTAATTATCACCTCCTTTTATATTTCATCATCTCTAACTATCACCTCTTCCATATCTTCTTTCTGCTTACCACTACCTCCAACCACCATTTTCGGCCACCACCGTCGCCGACCGCCACCGCCACCACCACCACCGGCAGCCACCGGAAAATCACCATCGTCAAATACAAAATCACCACTGTCAAATCAAAAATCACCTCCGGAAAATAAAAAATCACCACATAAAAATTGAAAAATCAAATCCAGAATATAAAAAATCGCCTTCGACAACCTAAAATTACGACATCTGACAACTATTTATGTCCACCAGATCCGGCTACCAGCTCCTTTCATAAACTCCGACCACCATATTTAAATTTAAATCACCAACGAATAAACTATAAGCACCAAAATCGAATCACACAACCGAAAAATCATTAGACGACCTCAATCAATCCCAACAATCATCACAAACTCTAATTAACTAATTAAAACTACAGAGATGTTGCATAACACAAAAACAAAAGTTGTGATAAATTAAATATGTACAGGTTGAACGAATTTTTTACAATGGGGGTATAGAGGAGGCCATGTAAATCTCCGTCATCAGTGGTTTTGAAACTGAAGTGGTTGTTAAGGATTGAGATTCCGGCATCGACGGTGAATGTTCCGGTGGGAAAGAAAACAAGCAGTGTAGAGAGTTGATGAGTTGGAGTTTAAAAAGAGGTATGTGATGTGTATTGTAAAAGATGTAGAGGAGGTCAGGCGGCAATGGTGGATGGTGGTGGCGGAGGTGAAAAGAAATGGTGGAAGTTTGATGAGGCGGCTGCGACGGCGGGTGGCGGAGGGTGGGGGCGGTGGAGAGAGAAGAGTGTAGAAGGTGGATATATTATGTATGTATATAAGTGTGTGTGAATGATTTGTGGCAGGTGAGAGGTGAGAGAAACGGAGGAGATGAAATTGGCAGGAAGGAAGAAGGGATAAGAAATGTGTGGTTTAGATTATAAAAAATTAATAAAAATTAAGGGCCGAGATTAGATCTCATATCTCACCAAAATAGAGGTTCTCATTTGAGCAATTCCCTATATATATATATATATATAGGGAGTTGGTCAAATGAGAAACGTGAGATATGAGAACTATCTCAGCCCTCTATTTTAAATTTTTTATAAATTTCTTTTAATCCCCACCACACAATTATTGTTCCAACCCAAAAATTTCTTTATCAGTCCCTCTCATCAACACAACCCCAACCTTTGCTCTCTCTCTCTCTCTCCACCTCCACCACCCGATGCCGTCGCCGCTCCATCACTCATTTTCGGACTTTCATCTCTCTCTCTCACCTTCCCCCTCCCCTCTCTCTCTCTCTCCATCTTCATCCCCTACCTCCAGCTCCATCCTCATCGCCGCCGACGTCTTTCACTTAAAAATTAACGACTACAAAGATATACATAGCCTCCGATTTATATTTTTGATCACAAAAATTCCACTAGCCTTTTATCATGTACGGATATAATTTATCACAAAATTGCATTTTCTTTGTTGTGTATTAGTCATTTTAATTTAATTGTGGTGATTTTGGCTTGTATTTGGCGATTCTTATGTAATTGGTGGTTTGTATATATGCTCGTGGTAGTGATATTGTGATAATTTTTTTTTAAATGTGGTGTTCTTTAATTAAATTTGGTGGTTTTGGTAATGATATTGGTGATTGGAGTTAATGATGGAGTTAGTGGCCGGATCTGGTGGGTAGAGGAAGTGATCAATTGTGGTGATTTTTTTCTCCGACGGTGATTTTCTGTTTACCGGTGGTCAGATAGAGTGATTTCTGCTATTATGATGGTGATTTCTTATTTTGGTGATTTTTCATTCTCTGGTCGTAAGTGATATTATATTTGACGGTGATGATTATTGGTGGTCGCCGGAAATGTTGGTCGCCTAAAATGGAGGTCGGCGGTGGTTGGAGGCGGCAGGTGGTGGAATTTGAAAGAATAGGGTGATAAAATATTTAAATATTAAAAAATTAATGTGTGGTAAAGTATTAAATAATATATAAGAATCAGTGGTTATGATTGAATCTCATATTTCACAATAAAACAGGTTCTCAGTGGAGTAAGATCCTATATATAAGTATAAAATGTGTATATTAATAATACTTTTTTTTAGTTTTTGAGTTATTTATAATTTAATTTAGGGACTACAAATGTTACTAACTATTGGAGTACAATGTTGCCAAGTTAATATGAAATTGAGTGAAAATAAAATATTAATATCCATGATGATTTGACAAGGTTAACAACTATTTTGGCAATCCATTGTTGGAGATGCTCCAAGATTTGTGAATTTATATGGGGATCATAAATTTATGGGAGGACGAAATACACTATCTAATCAATTTTTATACATAATTTGGAACATTGTAAGCTCATGAAGAGGTTTTGAGGGGACTATGGCCACCCATGCCCACCTTAAATCCGTCCATGTGTAACTTGATACAATAGAGAAAACAATCAATCGAGAAACTCTGAAGGATGCGGATTACAAATTAGCTGTAGCCTAGCTAACTTGCTCATGTTTGTATAATTGATTGAATGAATGTAAAATGTTGTATTGCATACTTAAAAAATAGAAGAGCGGAGGATGTAAAGTGTTGAAGAAACGCCGGTTGTGATATGTAGTTAACCAGTCAAATACAATAAAGTAAAATTTAAGTGCTTCTTGATGATAACTCACATAGTGACGAACTCATGCACGCACGATGCTTAACTGTAAAAAACTCTTTATGAACTTATGTAAACTTATTAGTTTTTTTATACTAAGGAATTTTTACATGATAACTGGCATTGAGCTAAATCATTACGCCCTTTTTATATGACGCTTTAACTTTTACACATATTTCAATGTTTTTTAACTAGGCAGATAAAGTTTATTTGCACAATTTTCTTTCTGTGAATAAAAATAGATAAGTATTTTAATTCACAAAAACAATTTAAAAAATTATATTTCTAAATAAGCGGATTGAAATATGTGCAAAAATTAAAGCGTTATATAAAAAAATAGAGGTTGTATTACAACAAAATTTTGAGTAGAACTACCAACTGAAAAAAGTATTAACTGAAATGAATTAAGTAAAACTTTTACATTGGTTAAATCATTGGTGTCGCTAAAATCTTAACGTAAAAATGACGTATTGAAATAGAGTTTAGCAATGAATTCATTACTCAATTTTGTTTCATCTTCAATTAGAGGTCAACAACTAATTTTATTGTTTTAATTATTTAGATATTAAATTAATTTAATTAAAAATTGAACATGCTCATTAATTTGTATGGTTATAAAAATATCATATTTTTAATTTAATTTTATTTAATCCAAGTTTAATACAAAAACTCCCGAATCGACTCCAAATCTAACTATGACTCCAACTCGGTCTGAAAATACCAAACAATAAGGCCTAGTCACAATGAACCAAGGCCTACATATGTTATTGGGATTTTAGGTATTTCCCATTATTACATGTCTCACTTGAATTTTAGAGTGAACAAAAGAGCGAAAGCTCGAGTGTTCCACCAGTGGATGCCAAACCATTCTTGCAGTACTCCCAAGTGAACTGGTCTGTCCGGCTGGTTTCCTAATAATACATCCCCTGTAAACAACACAATTAAATGTTATTAGACATTTATACACACACTAAGGTGCCATAAATAGGTAATGTAAACTCTAATGAATGGTAGGAATTTCCAGATACATGATTCTTGATGAGTAAATAGACTCTGTGAATATAACACGTGCAAGGACGATTTTAGGTATTTCCGATTATTACATGTCTCACTTGAATTTAGGTATAGGTATAGCCTTGGCTTACCCTCTTATCCACCAAGGACGATAATCCATTGGATTACATGATAATTGATCCACCAGACTACAAGGTAAGTGATTCCAAGCATCCAACTTTAAATTGGAGACTAGCTTTGTCAATGACTTCATAGATCTTGCCTTTGTGTTCTCTAGTCGCAGAGCAATATGAGTTAATAATCAGTCTAAAAGCAATACAACCGAATATTTAGCACAAAGCTGAAATTAAAAAGTTATCTCTAGCCGCTATTGCTTTAAAACTTTTACAGTTGAATAAATTCTCTCTCATAATTTGCTCAACAGCTCGGATAATGACTAAAGTAGGGTGTCCTGGACCTTGATTAGGAACCATTGCTCTCAGCTCAACTAAATCAATAATTCGAAATAGGGTAATTCAAAGAGCTTTCAAGATAAGAAAAAAATCACTGATTAAGGCTTGGTTGTAGCTGCTAGAGTGAGAAGAAGAGAATCTATCTAAAACAATTTTACCAAATTAGCCAGGGTCGTGTCACATCAGAATATGTTTGTAGAGCCTTTCATCTCAATTACAAAAATATATAAATAATAGTGTAGCGAAGCAATATATGAAACTTACCTTATTATGAACACTAAAAAATCCGGTAATTTGGAATGTGGCTCCTGACAAAACAAATAATCAATAACACTTCTGGATAGTCCTGCTAGAGTAGAAAGGGGTATCACCAGTAGCCGATTCAGGAATTTATCAAACATACAATTTGTTGTGAAAAATCCCATCCGAACAAAAGTCATCCCAATGGATGCTTCCTGCTGTAGTAGCAGCTATAAGTAAGAAATTTGGTGACACTCTTGACCAGAAAAAATACACTTATAAGCTTAAATTTGGACAAAAAAAATGATTAGAGCAGCTCCTAATTTATTCTACATCATCTGGATTCAAAGAGATGCAAAAAAGAGTAACCGTGAGAAAGATGAATTAAATATGTACATATCCACACACATGAGATAAGAAATCAGACCAGCCAAGTATGAAATAATTTCTAACAGTAACCACCTACTCACCTCTTCCAGTATAATACGATCCCATTTCACGGAGTGTAAAGTAGATTTGCCGTTACAGGATCCATATTCAACTCCTTCCGACTTGTTGGTAGAAGAACCAGCTCCAAAAGTCTTATCCTTGTTGTAATGCTTCCCTTTCTTTGAAGACTCCTCCTTTCCTTCATCCACCGACTCAACACCCTTGCCTTTCTCTGATCTGTTTAGTTCAGGATTCTTACCCTTCTTCTGTTTCGACTGCTTATTAGTTCTAATAGCATTTAGACCGCCAAAATATTTCAGGTGAATAGATATCTTATGTTCATAAAATAATAACTTTCCACACCAAATGCACTTATGTTTAGCTGGCATAACATTTTTCCTCTACTCAGCTTCAACAATAGAATATGTAGTAATAACAAAATCATAATCTGAGAATTCATGAAGGGTTTTGCCTCTGTTGCCTCCATGACACACTAGCACCTTGTTGCTACCTCTTAAGTTAAATCGATCAATCTCATTTACCCATTAAATCACAACAACAAGAGGACATATCACAAGGGTAGCTTTAACTTCTGGCAACCCTGATCAAAATTTACAAGTATGTCTGCCATAATGGAATCCCCAAACAACAGGTATCCGAAGATCCCAATGGTAAAGTAGATTCCTGAGCAAAGTACTAGAGAAATTCGAACAACTGAGGTCATATCTGATGCTTCCCTAAGCGCCCCTCCAATAATATGAACTGAAATTAAAAACATTTTCATAAGTAATTTCCTCAGAAAATTAGTGTCATTTATAAGAGTACTTGTTTCTATTAGTTGTAACTAACCATTGAAGTGAAAAGTGAATGTAGTGACGGTGACTGGAGATGAAGCGAAGAGGTTAAAGAAGGAGGCTCGATTGTCCAACTGAGGTATGAGCTTTGGTGTATTTGTTTTGCCTTCTAAGAGTGCTGAGATTGCCATTCCTGAGCATATCCCCACAAACACCAATGCTAACAGAACTGATACTGCTGAACAAAACCTTAATGATTCTTTAAAACAAAAAACAAAGAACACGGATACAGGGATCACTAAACTGGAACATAGCTAATGTATGTACGAGAGAGGTCTACATTGATTATTTGTATTGACCTACTCGACCGAACAAAACTAGTGGTAGTGAAATGAATATTAGAGTAAACAAAAGAGCGAAAGCTCGAGTGTTCCACCAGTGGATGCCAAACCATTCTTGCAGTACTCCCAAGTGAACTGGTCTGTCCGGCTGGTTTCCTGATAATACATCCCCTGTAAACAACACATTAAAATGTTATTAGACATTTATACACACACTCAGGTGCCATAAATAGGTAATGTAAACTCTAATGAACGGTAGGAATTTCCAGATACATGATTCTTGATGAGTAAATAGACTCTGTGAATATAACACGTGCAAGGTTAGCTTAAAGTAAGTTGATTCCTACAAAATGTTCAAACCTTTGCCTTGCCATTTTAGCACTTCTTCCCTGATAAGATGTCGAACCAACATATCGTCAGAACCATCCAATACCTGGACAAGCATTATTTCTCTTGTCCAGTCTTATATACATATATTATGGGCATGCTCCGCAATCCAGACCAGCATCAATCAACTTTTTAGTTGTAACATTCTTATACATTTAATTAGTTGGAACATGCAAGATATCCTGTGGCACTAATTAACCGCGACTAATAACATATAGCTTTGCAGTGATGCATTTAGAGCTCAGGAATGTAAAAGGCATCTGTCGATGTCATAACCGTCAAGTATTATCATGAACGGGCATGTACCTCTGGCATAAAAATTACAACATGATCTAGTGTCCGAGCATCAAATTTTGAACTGTTTGGCTTTTCTAGACCCAACACCTACAAGATGCATGAAGCAATGCAGTTAATCTTAAGTGTATATTATCTTTCAGTGAACGTTCTACATAAATAAATCTATAAATTAAACTCTAACTTACAGATCGAGCAAAATCAATAACAGAAATCTGCATTCCTAAGAAGATCCCAAGATATGGAACTTTATTTTCTCTGGCATAATTAGCAGCCAGTATGATTCCTTTAATCCCATGATCCCCAAATTCAGCAGGAACCAACACACGTGCTGCACTCTGAAGACATGGATAAAATAACAGTTCAAATCATTAAGAAAATATAATATTTGGGACCCTGCACAGCCACCCAAAAACACAGCATTCCCCCACTAATGTTAGAACATCAATGTAATCTTCAGCTATAAGCTACACAAATAAAATCATTTATGCGAGTACGAAATGACAACAGTAAATTCTAATTTGAATAGGCTTTCCTCCAAAAATTCCGATTCAACATGAAATTCTAAAAAATTAATATCAATACAACACGTGTCTAGCAGTAACAATAACAAGGCCACCAGTATAGCTTATAAAGATCTGTAAACCCAACTTCTTTCAAGATTAACAATACATACACCAACTTTTAATCGAGTAGATTAGAAGTTAATCTTACCTAATCAAGCAAACCCAATTTCTTTTAACACTAACAAAGCTCCAAAGACCTGTAAACAAAGCTTTATTAAAATAAAAACATAAAATTTGAAAATAAATTCGAAATAAACTTACTTTTCTCACATAAATTGAGTAGACCCAACTTCTTTCAAGATTATTTAGCACCAATCGAGCTCGATTTAGGAATTAATCACGTTTAATTAAAGGTTAGTACAAATAGGGGTATAATTAGGTTTAGAGAGAGTGATTGAGAAGAGAGGCAGTGAGAGATGAGGGAGAAGAGAGACTGAGAGAAGAGAGATGAGACAGTGAGAGAGAGGAGAGAAAAGAGAAGAGAGAATGAGAGAGGGAGGGGGCACCGGAAAAACTGAGAATAAAATTTTTGGTTAAGCCGGGAATTTTTTGGTGTATTAATGGGGGAAAGAAACAAGCGGACCTTTTTTTTTTAAAAAAACGATTATAAACATCGGTTAGTTAAGATACCGATGTCTGACAATACCTTCAACATCGGTTTTGAAGCGACCGATGTTAAAACTGCTTTTAACATCAGTGAAATTTCTAACCGATGTTAAAAGGGTGATGTCGTAGACACTATTTCTAGTAGTGGTGGGTCCCTACTAACGTGGAGGGCTAAATTTTAAAATTAGGAAAGTTATTGTGTGAACTAGTAAAATGTTAGTGTTAAAAATAAAGAAAGCTTAATACAAATTTTAAAAGTTATTTTCTAGTTTTCATTTTAAGGATTATTTCAATTTGAAAAAATGCATATATATATATGAGTCACCACATTTTTGTTGTAGACCACGGAGACCACCTATGTTCTGCAATCAAAACCCTATGAAATATATTATTTTCTGAAGTATGCTTATGAATATCACTAATTTATTAAAATTATTGAATATCATTTAAGTTTAATAAGTATAATGTGTATATTCTGCAATCTAAACAATTTTTTTTGCAAACTAAACATGTTTCGTATGATAACACATTTTGTAATGTTCTACATGCAAGTACATGTATGATATTCAATATTTTGAATAAAATAATGATCTTTGTAGAACATAATTCGTAAAATATTACATTTTATAATGTTTATGCAAGATTTTAGTTATCAAAACATAAGTGGTCTCCGTGGTCTCCAAGAAAAACATGGTCTTCATAGAATTTTACTCATATAATACATACATATAAATTGTAGGAATTTCAAAAGAAATCCCTGCTTAGTGAGAGAACTAGAGAGTCCTACTGATTACGGTTGATTTGATTTTGATCTTGTGGTTCGGATTTTGTGTAAACATATCTTTATTTTGTTTGTTTAGAGTAGCAGGGTAGTATTTTGAATATTTTTAGAAGATTTTTTGGGTGCCTGCTTCTTAGTAGTAAATAGAAATATATATGCTTAAAGAGCCTCAACAATAGGACATTCTCGTTAACAGAGTACCTTGATGATCAATCTACACCCATGCCCTTGATGAACATGAAATACCAATAACATCTTCATAAACGAACAACAAAATACTTTAATAGATCTACACACCTAATTCTAACATAATAGAACACATTAATAAATTTACACCCATGAGTGAACAACTTAACATGGGAGGAACACAATAGTTGTTAGAAATTTAGGATAAAAAACAAGTCTTGTCGATACTCTTTCAAACTAAATAAGGAAACTTTAAAATCATTATTCTTTACCTTTGACCATTTTTTTCTTCACCAAGAGACAACTTCACCTCTCAAATATATGTGATTTGAACCTAACAATTGAACATGAAATCCTATGTTCTGTAGACTTTTCTTTAAATCATGATTCCACAAAGTTCCTGCAAGTTTATAAAATTGTAGTTATCGTTCTTACAATTTAAAAGAATATTAGAAAGTTTGGAAAAAGTAAAAGAACGTCGTATATTAATATGAGTACTATGTAGAATACCTATGTTCTTGATCTTCCATTGAAGATAGTGATATAACTCTAGGATATTCGATATTCTTGAATATAATCTAAGTAAAAGAAGTCTAATGTCTTAGAGAATCGAATTTGGTAAATTTCATATATTAGACCATTTTACTTGTTACACCGAACTATACTTTTTTTGTAATGGTATATACACTCGGTCCATTTTAGTCTTGTTGTCCATTTCTACTATTTTTTTCTTATCCCAAATGATTTGTCCGATCCAATAATTATGATAAATAGAGCGTGAATATCATTGTCTCAATTTTATATTAGCACAATTATCACCCTTTTTTGTTTGATTGAATAAAATATGAATTCTGATTAATGAAAAGGAAAAACTGGATGAAGGGAGTTCTTCTCATTACTCATCGTAATTTTTTTAATATGTATATTAATATACCGTGTTTAAGTTAATGTCAAAAAATTAGTTACAAGGTTATTATCCAAAAAAGAGTAGAAAGTAAATATTTCCTTTTTTAAATTTCTTCATGCCTTTCAAGTTGGTTAAATATATTGTACTAAATGGTTTGTAAAAATACTAGTTACGAATATAACATTATTTCATATTTAACTAGATAAAATTATATAAATTAATTACAAAATTGTAAATATGATATAGAGGGTTGGAATAGTAATTTTATTGAACACTTTAGGGAAATATGATTTTCCTCTTGCCTTTATATACACACAAAATGTATTTCCTTCTCAAAATAATATTACTCATATCATATACTGTGAAATACTTAGCCGCCCACAAGTGAGAGAAACACTGAGAGAGCACACGTTTGTATAATCGTTCTTGTTCCAGATCGTTGGACAATTCACGGTCAATCGTTCTTGTTGTAGATTGTTGGACGATTCTCAACCAATTGCTTGGATATAGAAAGAAACATAAATTGTGCAAATGGAATATGTTCAGATCTGTAGATCTTTCGGTATCTACTTCAATCAACTCGTAAGATTCTGAGCCTCTGAATTAACAATTTTTTCATGAATCCTTAAAGATAAGATTTTAGGTTTTTTAACATTTTGTTTGTATTTATATGCTCAAATCCCACATCTTCCTCATCAAACCATTTTTCATCATTCATTGGTACCTTAATTGGACATAGCAATAGAGAAAAATTGTGCGAGTGGATTGTATTGGGATTCATGCATCTTTCATTACCCACTCCAATCAATTATTAAGATTAATATGAGCGTCTGAATTAAGTATTTTTCATGAATTTTAGAATTTTTGTGTTAATTTTTTTTCGATTATGTTTATGTACTGAAAGTCGCTCCCACGTCCTCGTGTGACCACTTTGCATCATCCATCCATCCTTTAACTAATAAATTTTTTAAAAATTAAATCACCATTCTAATACTCTAACTATTTTTGAACTGTAACTCAATAAAATCATTGAACAATATAATCTCAAAATTTTAAAATATATTTGCTATCCTATCATTCCTATTATACCAAAATTGACTTAATTGTTCTAATCGTATACTATTTTTGAGTTATAACTCAATAAAATCATCAAAAACAGGAATAATACAATTAAAAAATTTCCTATATTGGTAAATTTTTCCAACTTTTCCCAATTATAACTAGTTATAATTATAAAATGCTAACCATCTTGATTTTAATATGAATCGACTTACCCCGTCATCTGAATCAATTTTTAATATATATATCTGTGTGTATTTGTGCTCAGAAATGGGTCATTTTACAAAGTAATGAATGTATACTTTATTATGATTACATTTTAAATCATCTTGATTTTTTGTGTTCAGATTTTCTTAAACAAAAAAAAATTATTTTATGTTTAGTGTAATCATACCAGAAGAAGAACTTGATTCAAACCATGATTAAGTGTTACATGCTTATATGTACACATCTATGTTTATTTATTATATTACGGTAAATCAAATTACATTAAGTTCGATTTTAGATTTTTTTATTAAGATATAGCCTAAAATTGTTAACATGAATTTTTTTCCTTAAGAAAAAAATTGATCCATATACAAGGTTTAACAGAAGTCATGAATCATTTTCATTTTTTAATTTTAAAATATTAAATATTTATATTACAGGAAACAATGAAGAAAGTGCTCCCAAAAGAAGTGAGGTCTACATTTATTTGGAGGTAAAATTTTAATTTTTTTATTTGAATTAAAATTATTTATAAAAAGGTCAGCATTGTATATGAACTTCCATCACATCTATTAGTTAGCTACCTACCTACAATTTAATGTGTAAAATGTCCTCTAATGCATCCATACAACAAATTTGCAGTCTACAAGTAAGGCTACACACTATTCATATTTTTAATCCAAGTAGTTATCAAAAAATTATATACTAAAAATACAAATCACATAGCACAAATGAGGAAAGAAAATCTAAAATTTGTAATCAATTTCATACTTAGGATTTCTCACATAGATGTGATCAAACATCACTCTAAATTGCTTGTGTTTTTCAAAAAACCTTAATGTAAATTGTAATATGTTGTCCAACATTTAGGCCGGGAATCGTGATATGTTTTTTAGAGTGTAGTATTGTGTCAATTTAGTTGCTGGTTCACTTGATCATTATAAACAGCAGTTTCCAGGAAAGATCAGTTGCTTTATTCATGAGTCTTGTCTGTATAATGCTTTTTTTCTTTGTTGGTTGCAACTTTTGTCCTCTGTAACCCTTGGCTTCGTAATTTTTTTCATCAAATTATGAAAATCATATCCTAACTTTGATCTTTTTCTTTCATAGATCCTCATGCAGATGTTTCCAATAAAGTATAATTACGATAAAAGTTGGATCAAGATATAAACCAAGCTAGTGAATCTGTCATCTGCATGACAGCCATTGATTTCACTTAACATCCAGATTTTTGCATGGTACTTTTGGACAGTGTTGGGCCAAGGAAAGGAAGAGGACTTCGAATAGGAAATTAGAACCTTAGAATAGATGTTTGTAATAAAAATCCCAATAGAAGCCCAATTATAAGGGGAAAAGCCCATTAAAGGCTCCATATAAATATAGGCTAATTGCCCTACTTGTAAAAGGTTGGAAAAATAAGTATCAATAAAGAGTATAGTTCCTCATAAAAACATGGCTCAAACTTAGGGTCATCATTTGATGCTAGAAGGAGCTCTTAAATTTGATACTCCAACATGATCATTGAAGAAACAGATCCAGATAAATATGGGAACACGACAGAGATCCAAACTATTCAAAAATCAGAACATGTTGCTCCTGCAGAAAATGATAAAATATCGTCGACCCTTAAACCAAGACGGTTGTTTCCGGTGGAGGAAAACCCCCCACCTGAAGGATCTCAGGCGCAGAGACAACCAATCAAACGCAAGAGGAAAATGATTAAGGATACTCGCTCTCGTATTTTAACAGAAAAGAGGAAGCAGGTGCTCTCCAGTGATGCTAGGTTGTATTTACAAAAGTTGCAGTAGAAGAAACTCTTACGAGAACAAGAGTAGAAGGCTCAGATGAAGAGCTCAAGGTGTAAGAAGCTGAAACTCAAAGACTAGAGGCAAAATTGGAAAAAATAAGAGAGATTCAATGTTTACAGCAAGAGTTGAAACAAACATTGATTAAGGAAGGTGGTGATGAGGAACTTGATTATGTAAAGCTTTCGGAGGATGATGATGATTACTATTATGATGAAGATGGGGTTTCTACTGAGTCTATATATTCAAGACCCCGACATCCTAAGACAATATCTTCAGGGGGAACTTTGCAAGGGTCGATGTCAATAGACTCAATCTTACTGGAGGAGTTCTTAAAAATACAGGAAGATATGGACCAATTGCGAGATCTAGTTCGTACTCAATCGAGGTTCGAAGCCCCGGTGGAAAGCCCTCTCTCTCGAAGCATTAAGAAAGCAAAAATAGACATGACTTTAAAAACTCTGGCACTTGATCAATTTGATGGATCCTCTGACCCATCAGGTTTCCATAACACATTTGACAGTCGAATGGTGTTTTACGAACACTCAAAAGTCGCCCGTTGCAAATTCTTCTCTACATGCTTATAAGGAACAACCCTACGTTGGTACAACAATCTCCCATCTAGGTCAATCGACTCTTGGACTATGTTGAAGATTAAATTTCAAACAATATTTTCAAGCAACTACAAAGGGGGAAAATTACGGAATCTTTGATTACGATGAGACAACGGCTTAGCGAATCTCTGAAAAGCTATTTAGGTCACTTTCGTCAAGCTATATCTGAGATAACAGACCTAGAGGAGCCTTTGGCGGTGAATTATTTAGCAGCAGGCATTGATGGAAACCGACATGGCATTTTACTAGAAGAACTCATAGAAAAACATCCTCAACACCTTCATGCAACATTCCAAATTGTTGAACACCGTATGACACTCGAAGAGGCAGTGGGTAGTATAAGATCTTTGAGATGCTCTAGTTACAAATATGACAGGTCAAAAGCTCACAATCCCTGGACTCCGAGATCGCGAGGATATAATTCCAAATACCCTCGACGTTCAGCAGCAAGAAGAGATAATAGGATGGAAGAACATCGAACCGCGAGGGGTCATGAATATCAATGACGGTCTTTCTCAGACCAAAAATGGCAGGTCCGGGACAGAAAAGATAAAGAGTTTACCAAACTCACAGTTTGCGACTATCATGAAGATACTGGACACACTATAGAACAGTGCTACCAATTAAGCAATCACATTGAATCCAAAATCAGAATAGGCCATTTCATCCATTATATCTAAGGACAAGGCCAAACTCATCAGAGACAAGATGACAGAATAGTCGACGTAATTTTCGGGGGTTACGCCGCTGGAGGCATGTCAAACAACTCTCGTAAGTCGTACGCTCGAGAAGTGTATAATGTTAATCCTCAGTATCCCAAAAGATACAAGCCTTCTCCATCTCTCGTCATATCCTTCTGGATTAGAGCAATGCCCCAAATATCATACGAGGCCATCAAGATGCGCTGGTTATCACCGCCAAAATCTGCACTAACATAGTAAAACAGATCCTTGTCGATAACGGTAGTTCTGTCGACATCCTTTATCATCATGCTTTAGCGTGAATGGATACAGGAGATAGAAAGCTAGAAAATACCCATTCACCTCTTTATGGCTTCACAGGTAATGAGGTGAAAGTGGTCGGGATAATTGACTTGCCGGTGCTTTTTGGCACGATGCCTTGCCAAGTATGGAAGATAGCTAAGTTCCACGTAATAAGTGCAACCTCAAGTCACAATGCCATACTAGGGAGAACGACAATCTCGGCATTAGAAGCCATTACGTCGATCCCTCACTTAAAAATGAAATTCCGGACTGAGTTTGGAGTGGGAGAGATGTGTGGCGACCCAGCCGTGTCAAGACAATGCTACTTCACTACTGTTGTGCATAAGAAGCAAGATAATGACACTCAATCTATTAATGAAGTCGTTTAGATAGATGCCGGTAGAATTTTCGACATTCCAAGGGATCCCTCGTTCTCACCTGTCGGTGAAACGATCGAGATTGCGATTGATGAAAATTCCCCCAGCAAATCGGTTAAAATTGGAAAAGATTTAAATCCTCAAATAAAAGATGAATTAACGAGGTTGCTTCGGGAGTTCTCGGACATATTTGCATGGTCACCATCTGACATGTCTAGAATTCCAACTGACGTTGCAAGACACTCTCTGCATGTCAACCGTCAAAAGAATCCTGTCAGACAAAAGAGGCGGACTTTCTCAGATGAAAAGCATCGAGCTATCGACGAAGAGCTTGATCGACTTTTAGAGGCTCGATTTATCAAACCGGTGAAATTTCCTACATGAATTGCTAATGCTATCCTGGTTAAGAAAAGTAATGGAAAATGGAGAATGTGTGTTGATTACTCTGACCTCAACAGAGCATGCCCTACGGATTATTATCCTTTGCCAAATATAGATCAACTTATCAACGCAATGGCGGGTCATGAAATGCTATCTTTCATGGACGCTTTCTCAGGCTATAATCAAATCAGGATGGATGATCAAGATTGGGAACAAACGGCGTTTATCACACATCGAGCTATCTTCGCATATCGAAACATGCGTTTTGGGTTGATCAATGCTGGTGCGATATTTCAGCGTATGATGGATGAAATTTTTAAAAATCAGTTGGGTCAAAACCTCGAGGTGTATGTCGACGATATGATAACAAAGTCAAAATTTTCAAGCGGTCATACCCTAGACCTTCGAGAAACCTTTGAGAATGTTCGTCGTAATAATGTGATTAAATCCGTTAAAATGTTCTTTTGATCTAAAATCTGGAAAATTGTTGGGATTTCTTTTCTCCCAATGAGGGATTGAGGCTGACCCCTCCCAAATAATAGCTATATTTGAAATGAAGGACCCTTCTACCATAAAAGAGGTTCAACGCCTCACTAGATGGATAGCGGCCCTTCGTCGTTTCATACCACAAGCCTCTAAAAAATGCTGTCCTTTTTTTCAAGGTTGTGAACCTCTTTTATCCCCACCAGATGTTATTTACCCTTCTTTGGTTTGGGAATTTTATTCTAATTTCTCAATGATGAAGGAGGATATGGTTTATTCAGAGGTTCAAGGTTTTCCGATTGTGTTCAATGCTAATCTGTTGTCTCGAGTTTGTGGTATCTCGTGCTCTGGTGTCTGTCCGTATACCACGCATGCAGCATTCATGGAGTTTCCAGGATTACAGTATGAAGAACAACTGAAAGTGATTCTTGGTGAGAACTTTATCGGTACCTCTCTTAAGCCCATGGTACATGATCTTACTCCACTTGCTTTATTGCTTTTTAAATTGTTTCATACAAATCTTTTGCCTCGTAAGAGCGTTCGTGACCGTGTCACTTATCAAGATGTTGTTTTAATTTCGGTTTTCATGACTAAAACTCCTTGTGATATTGCTTCGTTGATTATCAAATACATGAGTCATTGTGCGTCTCATGAGTCTATGAACTTGTCCTTTCCTGCTTTGTTGACAAAGATCTTTAGACATTTTTCTATTATTTCTGATGATGATAGCACTGAGCCAGTGTCTACTATGTTTGATCTGTCTGTCCTGTCTGCTAATAATATTGAGATTATTGAGTCTGGTGTTCTTATTTTTGGTGAGGGTCATAAGTCGTTTGGTTCGTTTCTAGAGTCTCCTCACTATATGTCTGATCCTGATCAAGAGGACTCTGTTTTATTGAAATCGTTGTTGTCAAAAGTTTCTGAAAACAACCATCTTTTGGAGTCTCTTAAAACTCAGTTTGCTTCTATCGAGTCCTTGGCATCCCTGACTTCACAAGTCAGTATGATGCGTGCCTCCTATGAGATGTTTAATAAATCTGTTACTGCTTCTCTTGAATCAATAAATGCTAAGTTGGAAATTTTACATGTCCATGATAAGAAGGTGAGTAGGGCTATAGATTTTGAATTTGGTGTGCTTCATGAGGGGATGGTTACCACTGCCAAGGCGTGGGAGGAAGAATTTGTCAAGCTCTTCTATAAACTTGGTACAGAAACCAAGTACATATCTCAGCAGGTCTCTACCCGTAGCATGCCATGGCACCAGAAAAAGGACTGACTTGGTGATATGACTCTGGCCGAGATTACTTCCCCTTTGCCCCTGCCTGCAGTTCCTCCACCTGAAGCTTTTGGAATGACTCGTGCTGAATATCGTTCGTATATTCTAGAATGGCTTCGCAAGAGGGATGGGAAAGCTCCAGATGAAGGCAAGTTAGACAAACTGTTCTCCGAGTATGGTGCTTCTCCAGTTTACCACAACAAGGGAAAGCGAAAGACTCGAGAATCTGCTCCTGTCGATGTTGATGATTCTGACTAGTTTCTTTACGCGCCTTTTATGATGTTGAGGGGGAGAATTTTTAATGTGTTTGTTTGTTTAATTTAAGACGATTGCTTCTTGGTTTATTTATCTGGATGATTGGATGATTTTGGTTGGATAGCACTGGTTTATGTGCTGGATTAAATATTTAAGGTTTTATAACTTTAAGTACTGTTGAGTGCTTGGTTTTTAATCTTGGTTTTTAAACTTATTTGCTGTCCCAATTGTTTACCTGTCTCATTTGATAAGTCTTATGTTTCATTTGCATATTCTCATGATTATCAACTGATTGTTGCATATATACACTGTTACTATCTAACATATTGCAACAGGAGATTAAAGTGTTTTTGATAGGGGGAGCATAACACTTCTTTACCCTTGGCATCATCATAAAAGGGGGAGAATGTTAATCCGTGATTTCTGATGATGCATTGAAGAAGTCTACAGCAATCAGATTGTTAGTTAGTTAGATAAGTATTAGAGTTTTGTTTAATGTTAACTTAGTTAACTGGATAACCTTTGACTTATCTTTTCAAAACAAACTCTTTCTTAGATAAACCTAACATATTTCAAATTCATTATCTCTCTCAGGTTTATCTCTTTCAAGAAACATACTAACGGATTACTTGTTTTATACATTCAAATATTTCAAACTAATCTTATCTTTTATTATCTTTAAAGAGTTTGAAATACATTATATCCGTTACATGTTTTCTATTTAAACCGACTTGATGTTTTTCAGAAACATACAACTCTCTGCACTTTCCATCTTATATCTTTCTGAGAAAACATCCTCTTAATTACATTCATTGATTATCCAGTTAATTAAGAGTTTATAGTCGAGTTGTAATCTTTCACATTATTATCTTTGTATTTGAAAGAAAGGTGTATTGTATCACTTGTCCCGGGTTGTGGGAATATTGATTACAAGATCAAGGCCAAGTAGCTGTGTGCTAGGTAGCTGTGTGCTAGGGAAATGGTTCTTTCATTCAGGGCCAAGATTGTAATCAAGAAAAGTTTGTAAGTACTTTATTTAGTGGATATAATACATTCTCTATGCTAGTTGGCATGGGGACTTGGATGTAGGCCATAGACTAGGTATAGGGGCCGAACCAAGTGAAAAGATTTGGTGTTCTTGCATTAACATATTTCCAGCATTGCATGTTTATATTTCTGCAACTTACATTCTACTGAATATATAGTATCTGTCTCATTCAGTTACAGCCTGTCTCATTTGCTAAGATAAAAGAGACTGTCTCATTTGTAAACAGTTGCACTTTAACTAATTCTGTTGAGCCTACGAATTTAAAAAAGCAGTTGCAAACACTTGTATCCATAATTATTTTTGTTGTTTCTGTACATTTTAGCTGTTCAATTTAGCATACTAAATCAGCAGTACCTAAATTTCTCCTATTAAATCAGCATACTAACTAAATCAGCATTCTCCTTGCTGAAGTGAATTCTTATAAAACAATCCACATTTCCACGTTTCAGATCCACTACATAGAGTGTATGTAGGAAGTAAAGTTTGTCAACCACTTTAAAATTAAAGGCCATGGCAGCCAAGGATCTTCAAGATTAACTTTGACATCGTTTCCATCTCCAATCCTCCACGGATAATCCCTAATAATATTTCTCCTGTCCCACTGAATTCTTTACATACTTTTTCGTCATGCTAAGTATTTTAAGGCTACTATAAAATATAGTTCTATATTTTATTTTTAGAATTTTCTTTTTCTGTATAAAAGTTTTAAACATTATATTTTTATTTAAAAAAAAAATATTTAAAATTATTTAGAAAATCATGTTATACGGGAATCTAAAAATACATACCGATTCCTGGTTTTCCCAATATAAACAACCCACCGGAAATGGGAAATGAGGGAGTAATTTCTCTTCCCCATCGAATGCTTCTCTAACTAAGAGAAGATTTGGAAAACTTTTTTAGCTTCAGTATACACTACATCAATATTAAAATAAATTATGAATTCATGTTGTACTTGGGGACATTTTTTTCTTGCGTAAAAAAAGGCTTCATAATTTTTTTGTCCTTGGCATAATTAAATTAAAATGACATGAAAGACATTATACGCGATAAATGGTTGTAATATCATTAGAAGAATATATATGAATGAAATGAAATGACAGCGATGACATTCTCAAACAAATTAAAAATTTTCTCAACACATTTGACATTAAACTATTCAATATTGGTGAATGAAATCAAACTACAATAGTTGACTAAAGTAGAAAGATCTATACAAAATTGTGGCGAGTGGAACAGGATATCACCGAGAAGCTACAAAAAACTCAAGGTACATTTGCTATCCGTTAAGCAACCGGTCGCTCTAAAATTTCAATGTATTAGAAGAAGACCCTTTCTAGCATCTTATATTAATTATTTTCTTAATTTTGGTTTAGTAGTTGAAGTAGTATGCACAAAGTTTGTCATGCATCATGCGTGATTGTCTTTCAAGACTCAGCTAATTGTATGATTATATACAAACAAATTACTAGATGAATGTTAAAATTTACAAGTACAGATTGGTTGGAGCCCGGAGGTGATGAATATTGAAAAAAAATTATTCTTTCATACTCACTCTTTAAATTTAAATTTCAAATTCGTCCAACTGCAATTGAATTTGTAACTAAAAGCATAACCAACATTTAGATTGAATGCTTCGGAGATGGTATGATGAATGCTGAAATACAGACAGGCTTGTCTAATTGTGAATATAAAGACGAAAAAACCTGTCAGAATGTATTATCAAGCAATAGAAAAGAAGAGTAATAATTTCAAGATTCCGGAAAGTCCAGAGGCATTTAGAAAACTGTGGCAGGAGGAACTGGAGATCATCCAGAAGCTACATATGCTGAAGGTACAAGCCTACTTTTGAACAAAATTGTAACTAGTCTCTCTAAAACCTTAATGTGGTAGAGGAAGGCCCCAACATGATCTTATACTCTTTAACGACTCTCATAGTATAGATTTTGTTTGATTGGATATATCTTTTTCTGCATTCCTGACAGCTAAATCTAGTCAAGCTAGACCATAAAAGAAATGCTTCTCCACATATACTGAAGCAGCATATACACGGTTCAACACAAGACAAAAGATTGAGTGGAAAGTGAAGGAAATCGAGGAATTAAAACAATCTCTCTATGAACTATACATTTCCAAACGAGCACGCCAGAGAAAAGATAGTGACTTGATGCATGAACAAGTAATCTCTGTCATTACTTCATTGCAATTTGAATTTAAGTTCAATATCTAAAACGCTATTCGTCTTCATGTTATGTAAAATTAGGTTGTGAAGTTGCACAAAGGAAGACAACATGGATGTAAGAACTTGGTAAAGGAAAGACAGCTTCATAAGAAAATCAACCAAGCCAGGGAAGAAGTAAAAAAGATCAGTGGCAATAGTCCTTCAGAACCAGTGACTCGAATCTGTACCTTGGGAGGGCATATTCTCGACAAAAAGAAGCTATAACGGATTATATAAAGGTTGTTGCATCATAACATAAATGGAAGCCATAATATTCTTGGTATATTACTACTTACTACTATTTCAAATCACCACTACAAATTCTAGGTTGCAAACCAAGGAAGTTAAAGAATTGAGGATGAAACAAATCACATACAGGGCTTATGATGGTCGTGCAGCACTTGAGAAAGCGGTTACAGAAGGAGATCAGAATTTTTAGAGAGAAAGCTGGAGAATATCAAGCAAAAAAAGGTCCAAGTTTCGAAACAACAGCTTATATGTGGCAGAGCTGCAAACGGTTAAAGTGATCTATAGCCAGCACTAGAAACTACCGGAAGGAGATAAATGTGGAGGGTTGTAGCCATTTGTTGCATTCTTCTTATTTTCTTACTTGTGAAGCTACTAGTACTTTCTTTCCAGGCTCAAGGCTCATCAATAGACGGAGAATCTAATTAAAAAAAAGTTAAATGAAATAAATAAATACTCCCTTCGTCCCTCTCAAATGTTTACATTTGGGTTGAGCGCGGAGTTTAAGGAAAAAATGATAAAGTAGTGGAGAAAAGTTGAAAAAATGAGTAAAGTAGTGGGACCGATTAATATTATTTATAAAGTGGATAAGTGGAGGAGAAGTAGTGGATGTAGTTATTTTTAAAATTATAAAAACTTTACTATTTTTCGAAAATTTTGAAATGTAAACAATTGGAAGGGACATCCAAAAAAAGAAAGTGTAAACAAATGGGAGGGACAGAGGGAGTATTTATATATGTTGGTTTTGCGGGGTCTATTAATTAAATCCATGAAATAGATTATTCAGATTCAGATTAGTTTATAAATTAGTCTACTTTTCAGATTTGGACTAGAATTTTGATTTAGGCCTAATTTCTTTCTTATAAATACTCATGTAATTATAAAATCATAATACAACAAATTGTGATAGATCAATACAAAATTAGTGCAGCTTGTGGAGTAGGAATTTCCGAACCACGTAAATTTTTGTCTTGTGTGATTGTCGTTTATTTTCTCGTTCTTATTCATTCGCTTTGGGTTTTGCTTTCGTTGTTGAATACTCAACAACTGGTATAAGAGCCTAGGTTTCAGGCGCGTGGGAGCGATGACAGAAGACGAGAAGGTAAAGATTGACAAATTTGATGGCAAAGATTATGGGTTTTGGAAGATGCAAATTTAGGATTGTATCAGAAAAACTACACGAACCGCTGCAAGAGAAGAAACCAACTTCAATGAAGGATCGAAGACTGGAAGCTTTTGGACATGCAGACTCTGGGGTTGTCAGGCTGACTTTGGCGAAGAACGTTGCTTACAATATCGTCAAGAAAACGACAACTTATGGTTGATCAAGGTTTTTTCCAACATGTATGAGAAGCCGTCTGCTTCAAATAAGGTGTATTTGATTCGCTTGTTAGTTTGCCACTAGATTGAATGAAGGCGATTGTGTTGCTGATCGTGTGAATGAATTAATTCTATCCTAGCAAGATTGACATCGATGGATATTAAATTCCGATGTTGAAGTACAAGCCTTGCTGTTGGCATCCTCATTATCAGACAGTTGGTCGGGATTTGTCACTACTATAAATAATTATCTGGGAGCGGTAAGAACTTTTGATGGAGTTCGAGATTCAATTATTGGAAAATATATTCGTAGGAGAAACTCAGGAGAGTCGTTAGGTTCCTTATTGAGTGCTGAGAGTAGAGGCAGAAAGTTCAAAAAGGGGCAGAATAAGTGGCGTAGCAGATCGAAGTCACAGAAGAGAGGACAATCCAAAGATCGCAAGGATATTGTTCGTTGAAATTGTCAGAAGAAGGGCCACTTCAGGAATCAGTGCACGGCTCCCGTGGCCCCTAAAGGAAAAAGTAAAAAGGATAATTCAGCTAACGTAGTTGAAGAAGTGGTGGATGACGATACTTTGATTTGTTGTGTTGATTGTTCGGTTGAATCATGGGTTATGGATTCTGGTGCATCATTCCATGCTACCTTTGCAAGGATTTAACGTTAAATTTCAGAGTTGAAAATTTTGGTAAAGTTCGTCTTGCTGATGATGAGACTTTGGATATTGCGGGCATGGGAGATATTAATCTCAGACCTCTTTGGGAACTAGATGGATGTTGAAAGATGTAAGGTACATTCATGGACTGAAGAAGATGTTGTTATTTGTGGGTTAGTTAGATAACGAAGGGTATCGAGTTACTTTCGGAAACGAACAGTGGGAGGTATAAAGGGGAATCTAGTTATTGCTCGTGGAGAGAAAACGGGGACTTTATACATTGTTGAACAATTTAGCTATGAAGCAAATGCAGTTGCTGATGAGATTGAGTCTTCAACTTTGTGGCATCAAAGGCTTGGTCATATGAGTGAAAAATGTATGAAGTTGTTAACTTCGAAGGGGAAGATTCCAGAGTTGAAGAATGTGGAAGTTGGATTCTGTGAGCCATGTGTTCTTGGAAAGCAGAAACATGTTACTTTTGCAAAATCAGGGAGGACCCCCAAGGCTAAGAAGTTAGAGTTAGTTCATACAGATGTATATGGTCCAACAGTTATGTCATTGGGCGGATCTCGATACTATGTCATTTTCATTGATGATTCCACTAGAAAGGTATGAGTTTATTTTTTGAAGAATAAATCAGAAGCGTTTTCTACTTTCAAGAAATGGAAGACTGAAGTTGAAAATCAGACCGGTTTGAAGGTGAAGAGTTTGATGTCAGATAATGGTGGTAATAGTAGTGATGCGTTTAAAAGTTATTGCGCGAAATTTGGGATTAGAATGATTACAACTATTGCATAGACACCACATCAGAATGGTGTTGCAGAGCCATGAATAGAACCTTGAATGAGAGTGCCAAGAGTATGAGATTACATGCAGGGTTGCCAAAGATGTTTTGGGCAGATGCAGTTAGCACAAAAACGTATCTCATAAATAGAGGACCTTTCAAGTCCTTTGGGGTTCAAGATTCCTAAAGAAGAGTGGCAGGAAAAAGAGGTAAATCTTTCACACTTGCGAATTTTTGGTTGTGTTTTTATGTGCGTGTTAAATATTCTGACATGGACAAGCTTGATCCGAAAGCAAAGAAGTGTATCTTCATTGGTTATCCAGATGATATGGGTTACCGTTTCTAGGATGAACTGACTAAGAAGGTCATTAGAAGTAGAGATGTTACTTATATTGAGAATACAATGTATAAGGATAAGCTTGTAGTCGATTCCGAGTTACAAAGGAACAATCTGAGAAAGAGGAAGCACTGCTTGAAGATATTACAGAAACAGATCTTGCAGGAAATAATGGGAGTTCAGAGAATATTGATGACAGGGTTCCAGTAACTCCATATGCTGTGGTAAGTAAATCTAGCAAAGTGTGAGGCCACAAAGATATTCTCCTTCAGCATATTATATGTTATTGACCGAGGACGGGAGCCTCAGTTATTCAGAGGCAGTACAAGTGGATGATTCAGTTCAGTAGAAACCAGCCTTGGATGAGGAGATGAGTTCTCTTGAGAAGAATGAGACTTGATCTTTAACAGAGTTACCAGCAGGAAAGAAGGCTTTACAGAATAAGTGGGTGTTCAGGATCAAAGAAGAACATGATGGCAGTAAGAGATACAAGGCAAGGTTAGTAGTCAAAGGTTATCAACAAAAAAAGGGTATTGACTATACCGATATATTTTCTCCCGTTGTTAAGATGTTTACAGTTAGAATTGTGCTAAGTATTATGGCTGCATAGGAGTTACATCTAGAGCAACTAGATGTTAAGACTGCATTCTTACATGGTAATTTTGAGGAAGATATCTACATGGTTCAGCTAGAGGGATTTCAGGTAGCTGGGAAAGAAAACCTTATCTGCAAGCTTATAAAAGCTTGTATGGTTTAAAGCAAGCACCAAGACAATGATACTTGAAGTTTGACAGCTTTATGATGAAGAATGGATACAGCTATGGATCATTGTTGTTACTTTAAACAGTTTAATTTATCTTATATCATATTATTGTTTTATGTTGATGACATGTTGATAGCATGATCAAACATGAAGGAAATCAACACGTTAAAGAGACAGATGTCTGAGGAGTTTGAGATAAATGATATGGGTGCAGCAAAATAGATACTTGGTATGAGTATTATAAGGGATAGAGCTGAAGGTACTTTAAAATTATCTCAAGAAAAGTATGTTGAGAAACTATTGCAGAAATTCAGTGTCCAGGATGCGAAGACCAGAAGTACACCATTGGCGAGTCACTTTAATCTCACAAAGAAGCAATCACCTAAAACGGATGAAGGCAAGAAAGATATGGCTAAAGTTCCTTATGCATCTGCAATTGGCAGTTTAATGTATGCTATGACGTGTACAAGGCTAAACATTGCTCATTCAGTGGGATTTGTTAGCTGATTTATGTCTAATCCAGGAAGAGAGCATTGGGAAGCAGTCAAGTGGTTGTTACGCTACTTGAAAGGCACATCCAAGGTTGTACTATGTTTCAGTAATAAAGATGTTATCTTGGAAGGGTTCTCTGATGCAGATTTGGGTGGATGTTTGGATACAAGAAAAAGTACAAGGGGTTATATGTTCATTTTGGGTTACACCGCAGTTAGTTGGATGTCTCGACTTCAAAAGAGTGTTGCTCTTTCAACCACATAAGCAGAATATATGGCTATCTCTGAAGCTAGCAAGGAGATGATTTGGTTGAAGAATTTTCTTGAGGAGTTGGGCAAGAAACAGGCGGACAGTGCTTTGTATAGCGATAGTCAGAGTGCTATTCATCTTGCGAAGAATCCCGCGTTTCATGCTAGGACGAGGCATATTCAACTGAAATATCACTTTACAAGAGAGTTGATAAGCAATGATACATTTTTCTTGATGAAAATTCTTTGTTCAAAGAATCCTGCAGATATGTTGACTAAGGTGGTTATGAATGAAAAGTTGAAGCTTTGCGTAACTTTAACTGACCTTCAGAATTGATTGATGAGAAGGCGCTGCACTAGTTAGAGTTATTGATTGAATAATTAATTTTACTAGACTTACAAGAGTGAAGTGAAGATTGGCCAGACTCCAAGTGGGAGATTGTTGGGTTTGTGGAGACTATTAATTAAACTCATGAAAATAAACTATTCAGATTAGTTTA
Organism: Apium graveolens; assembly: GCF_009905375.1. Lineage (NCBI taxonomy): Eukaryota > Viridiplantae > Streptophyta > Magnoliopsida > Apiales > Apiaceae > Apium > Apium graveolens. Next base: position 1,966 of record NW_027421167.1, on the reverse strand, counting down.
TGGATTAGTCTACTTTTCAGATTTGGACTATAATTTTGATTTAGACTAATTTCTTCTCTTATAAATACTCATGTTATTGTAAAATCATAACACAACAAATTGTGAGAGATCAATACAGAATTAGTGCGGCTTGTGAACTATGAATTTGTGAACCACGTAAATCTTTGTCTTGTGTTATTGTCGTTTATTTTCTTGTTCTTGTTTATTCGCTTTGAATTTTGCTTTCGTTGTTGGATACTCAACAATATAATGTGTCTGCAGCCAATCTAATACTATTGCAATTAAGTAAGGTGAGTCAATATCAAATGTTACCGTTTGTATGTTGTATTATTGTGTTCCATCAAAGTGTTTTTAGATTTTAAAATATAAAAAATTTGACAAATATACCAACTTTTGGATATTTATTTGCAACTTTACTACCTTACTTAAAATCTTGCAAATTTACTATCTTTTTAAACACACAAACAATTAAATTGCAAAAATATCATTTTCATCTTCCCATTCCATTTTTTTAACTTCTCTCCCTCTCACCGCCTCTCTGTCCTTCCCCCTATTTCTCGTTCTCCCTCGATCTATAACTATTTTCAAACATTTATAAATAGAGAGAGTATTTTAAATATATTTATACTAACTTATTATAACTTTGATTAAATTTTAGAGATACTTTAAAAAGATAAACAATTTAGAATTTATTTATGAAGGGAAAAAAATCAAATTAATAAAAAAGTTCAATTTTTTAGTTACATTATTTTAAACCTCTAATCTAATATTCAAAAAATATGTGAAAATATAAAAGAAAGGCTATATAATTTACATATCAATATTATATAATATTTGATTTGTAAATGATTACAAATTTATTTAACAATATTTTCAAAACTATAATTTTGAATAAAATAAAAATGAAACAAGTTAAAGAAAATTATTAATATATATGTAGGAGCAAAAATATAATTACTAATGGTTTAAATTTGAATTAAAACGGTTTCTCTTGATTAATGGAACGATTTTTCCTTGAAACTAGGCAACTGGGTAAGTAATGATTCCTGTTTCTCGAGCCCAGTAACTGACCGTTATTACTGCATGTCTGACAGGGTCCAACGGTAACATTTTTTTGTTCAGAGTATAAGTACAACAGAGAGAAGATTTCTTTCTTTTATTTTCTTTATACTTATCTCTCTCCTTACTTTTACTCTCTTTCTCCTTTTTTCTCACGTTGGTTTTTCATACAGACATTATCTCAATACCTAATAGGCATACTTGAATCTCAATTTTTTTCACATGGCACCAAAGGATTTAATCATTGATGGAGCAAAGTTTGTTCCAAACAACTATGGTGCAATTCTTGATCATGCTGAAGCTCCATCTGAATTGCATTTGCGTAAGATCTTCTTGCACTTAGTGAGGTTGGGTACGCTTTAACTCAGCCTGAATTATTTTCAAGTCACAAGTTCTGAGGTTCTGGAGGACTGGAGTTTTTGATGATGGTGGTAAACGAGGAACTCCCAGTATTATCTTCCAAGTGGGTGATTCATCCTATGGTCACTCCGGTACAGTCCGAAGAGCATTACATCTTCCAGAAGATTGTACTTCCTCTATACCAGAGGAATCAGAACTTCGGGAGTTAATGACTGATTTGGGATATGAAAAGAGTCTGATAAAACTAGGACAATTGAAACGGGCTCATATCAGAAGAGAATGGAGTTTCTTCTTCGATTGCATCACCAAGGCTTTTGGCAACAAGTGTTCAAACTTTGATGCTATCCCATCATTGAGTCAGCACATCGGGTATTCACTTATCAACTCACTTGATTTTACATGCTTTAATTGGTTTTATTGGGATAGGATGACAGAGGATAAAAATGTGTTTACTGTGCTCGATTCTGTCAATTATTTATACGTAGTACTGATGAACCCCAGTTAGTCAGCACTAAACCCACCTTTTAAGGTTGTAAAAAGGTACTTT